>NW_028249107.1:0-26525 GCF_964263255.1 Lissotriton vulgaris
TATTATATTGGATACTGTTGCAGCTGTTAAATTGGTCGATCGGAAAATGGCAACTCAGATTCATAAATCTAGGTGGTCATCTTTGTGGCGTAATCCCCGAATAAAGGTTCTTATTGACCCCCCACTAATTCAATATTGGTCTACCAAAGGTATCACGCTGGTACGTCATCTTTATGACTCCAATGATGGCCCGTTACCTTTTTCTTTTTTGGCTGGGCAATTTTCCCTATCTAATCTGGATTTTTACACTTTCTTGAAAATTAAAGTCGTTCTTGCCAAAGTGTTTCTTGTTCCTAACTCCCCTGTGATTACTTTATTTTCTTTGTGGCTTAAGTCTGGCCACATTGCTTCACGCATTTATAAATTTTTGACCTCAGCGTGTTCAGATTCATGTACCATTGCGCAGCAAAAATGGTCTCGTCATTTTGGTACGGAGATAACTGAGCATGTGTCTCTGCGCAATAAAATCGCTCCTTCTTTATTTCAATCCAAATTCTTCTCCATCAACCTTCTTCATTGGACCCCTAAGCGGCTTTGTTCTCTCCATTTAAAAGATGATGATTTATGTTGGAGTTGCGGCTTGACTGTTGGTGACTATCCACATATGTTCTATCATTGTTCACTTCTACAACCCTTTTGGGATCTTATTCATAAACATCTTATGTTAATTTTTCAAATTGAGTTTCCTCTTTCCTTTCCTATGATCTTATTGGGACCCTTTGGCTTCCCGGGAACCTCTGCCGTTAGATACCTTGGATATGCAATTGTTGGATCTTTTGCTTACTGTGGCAGTTAAGGGGATTCTTATGGATTGGAAGTCCTTCGCTTCCATTTCTTATCACACATGGTGGGCATGGGTATCCTTCTTGAGAAGTGCACATACGTCTGTGAATATGGCTCAACTCACTCCTACTATTTCTTTTAACGTATGGAGAACTTTAGATAAGTATATGGATTTGGCCTCAAGGGGATTGGTCGACCAATATCCCTATGTGACGTCTGACTGACTGTTGTTTGTAGTGTTTCGTTTTGGTGCGCCATCAAGAGAGATCCTTCCTTTTCCGATTTCTTCTTTTCTTTTTCTTTCTTTCTTCTCTTCTGTCCTGTTCCCTTTTCTCTTTTTCTCTTATCTTTCTGTTTTGTAAATAACGATGCCGTTCATGGGTTCATATGATTCGCTACTGCCACTCTGTTCCTTGACTTTTATTTTGTTTTCAAAGGTACGAGTTGTGCCAATTTACCTACTATTAATGATATATTCTGCCGAACTTGTGGATCTTTCTTTATCTTTCATTTTGGTATCATTATGAACTGTAACTAACTGTTTTTATCTTTTTGAAATCCTAATAAAATTATTGAACTCATAAGGTCATGTCACTTTTCATGGCATTTAACACGGACGAATGATGTTCCTGTTGGGGAGAAAACATTCACTCCTTGAGGCTTTGAATTACTATGTTTTACATCATCACGCAATCATCACACATCTTACTCTTTCCAATTCACTTTCTTTTATCATTTCTTCCAACTTCAATCATGTTCACATCTCCTTTGTCGACATTTACATTTTAATTTTAATTTACATTCTTATTTACGCGATTATTCTTTCTTCTCCATGGATCACTACGAGAAACTGCTATCACAGTCTGTTTAATCTTTCTACATTCACAACACGATCACATGATTACGAACGTTGGGTTCACTTGCCGATTATATTGGGGTGTAACGGACAGGCTAGAACCACGACTTTGAAAAGCCACGGGCGGGAATCTTTCTTCACCTAATATATATAGGTAAGCCAAATGAAAAATGTACACTGTACTCTGCGCTAAAACACTGATACCCAATTCCACTAAGACCCAGCACCTGACGAATGCACGCCTCACCAGGTATGAGCTGACCCTATTGGCGCCACACATTGTTATCAACAGCTGCACCACTTTGAATCCAGCATGCCTTTTGCCAACGGAGCATGATCTAGATGACCTGCCGTCAGATGATGCATTTCATGTTTGTGCACTGGGTATAGACAGGCATTCCAAGGTGCGCCCAGACCTGAATGACACACGCCTGCCAGATGCCCAAGGGAACCTGTTTGTGGATGGGTCATGTCTCAGGGATGACAATGGAACACTGCAGGCCTCCTCTGGAGAGGACCCTTGTCTGGGCATACCCTTCCCACTCGGGGTGACAAATGCAAAAAGAACAATTGATGGACTAAATCCATCATTGAGTGCAGGGTCAAGACTGATTTGCATATGGCTGGGTCCAAGCTGAGATGGGATGGTGAGCCAAAAAAAATTCAACTTCAAGCCTAAGGGGACCACTCCAGCATGCCAGGACACTCAAAAGAAACCAGAGAGAAAAGGATTTGAGTGAAGTGCTCTTCATGCCACAGGAGCCAAGCTATCCTGGCTGATGAGGGCTGAAAGCCTAAAACTGGTCCTAGGATGCTTGTTTCCAGTCCAGAGAGGGCTTGGCCTGGCAGTTCGAGCTGGACGCTTTCCATTGGATGCAGGGTCAAGACTGATTTGCACAAGGCTTTTTCCAAAGTGAAATTGCATGGTGAGCAAAAATATGATGGATTTAGGTCCAGATCTCAGTACCGGGATGAATGTATGACATTGTTCTGCATTCTATCCATCAACTGTTCTTTTTGCAAAGGTAATAGTGAGTTATTTTATTGTCCAAATGGCTGAAAGTTTTTCAGAAATGATAAGAAGGAAAGGGGAGGAGAGGAAATAAAATATATATATAGGACGAACATTAGGTTTCAGTACTGTCCCAATGTGGTTCCAACAGAGTAGTATTTTTGATTCAGTCCTTTATTCCTTGCATCTTCACTTTAATCCTTTTCTCTCTGGTTTCTTTAAGGTGTCTGGACATGCTGGAGGGGTCCCTGGAGGCTTGCAGAGGAAGTAAGCAACAAAGGACAAGGACGCAGTAAGTTTAAAATTAGGTGGTGTCTTGCTCTACCCTTTTACCACACCGTGGTGGAAAGAGTGTCTATGCAAAAGGTAGGGAAACAGAAATAGAGGAAGAAAAAAATATGTATATATGTGCCGTTTTCATATGGGCTCAATATTAAGACTGGTGGAGTCACAATAGGGAATAGGTAATACGGACGTGATAGGAGGTTGCTTTTCTATTGTGCCCAAAGTGAGAAGTATTGTAATGCCCAGGAATAACACTGGAAGAAAAAGAAAAGGGGAAAAGAAATAAAACGGTCAATGACTTATTTTAGTGTAGCCACGTGGAAAAGGGCTTCCTATTCCGCTCCCCCGACCTCCACCCCCTCGAACGCTCATGTACCGTGTTTAGCCACAACTCTCCTGAGTTGCAGCGGCTCTTTGGGCGTCCTCCGGTGACCACCACTCCTCGTGCCACACTTCGAGGGCTGCTTCCGCTTCGATTTCCTCTTGCTTGGTGCCTGTCCTGGCCACATCTTCCCCAGTGGTGTCACTTTTTCTTGCTTCTTTTTCGGTGATCACTCTCCTTGCGTTTTCTTCTTTCTTCAACCTAGTCGACTTCCTGTTTGGGGTACTTTTTTCTTTTATGCCCCCTGACTGATTGCACAGTCCTGCTCCCGGATTGGTCCAACCAGTGTGAGGCAGCGTTACGATCCTGCTGAGGCAAAGGGTGAGACGTGGGCCTGGTATATGATGCTCACTAGTTCTAGTGGTCACCTTGTACCATGCCAAGCAACCCTTATGATGATTGGTTGTAAGTCAACCTTATAGACCAGCTATCTTAGAGGTAGCGTGGACAAAGCAGTCTTAGGCTAAACTCTGTAAAGAAATGTGAAGCAAGCTGTTTTACCATACACAATCCCCTTGAATACCAAATGAAAGGACACCACACAGATATATATTGAAAATATATATATATTTATTTACTACAAATATCCCCCATACTCTTTATGAGCACAGAAGCAAATGCGTTAAAACAAAACACAGTTTAAATACACAAAAGTTGCACAATATGGATGAGCCCTAGGGGCCACCTAAACCATATACTAAAATAGTGGTATAAGAACCATCTAGCTGAAAGGAAGTAGGCCTAGGGCCTTGGGAATCGCTGGAGCTGTTCGGGACTAACAGTGAAAAAGTCGGGAAAGGCCCGCGGGACTCGGGTGCAGCGCTTAAAGTGCACGCATACACCAATGCAATGTCAATGGTGTGTAAAAGTTACAAAGTTAGTGTTTAACCCCTTCCCTGCTCATGACGAGCTCAGCTCGTCATGCAGTACACTGGTCGTGTGCTTATGACGAGCTGAGCTCGTCATGAACACACCCATTGCTGTTTGTGTCCAGCACAGGAGAAAAATCTCCCTAGCAGCCAAGGTGTTAAGGAACCTTCCGACTGACCTAGAAGGACAAAACTTTAGACCTAGACACTAGAGGTGTATACCAGTGTAGGAACACCGGCGTTGCTGAGTTACCTCACCCACAGGAAGTGGGTGCACAGGTGCGAAATAGTGTCGGGTTTCGTCACGCAGGTCGATGGTGCCTGAAGATGAAGGTGCTGCAGGCGGGTCGTCGAGGAGAGTTCCGGTGGATCCAAGGGTGGATCTGAAGTGGTGAAGACCTGAAAGCAGAGAGCACAATGTTCAAAGTCAATAGCCAGTGACTACCATGGAACCAGGATGGAACCAGGCGATGTCGGGTGCAAACAGGTGATGAGTTGTAGCTTGTCTCTGCAGCCACGTGGACACGAAGAGGTCGAGGATGTTCAGGAGTCGATCACAAGCTGTCACACAAAGGCTCTAGCTGATGGCAGTGTCAGCAACTTGATTGGAGCAAACAGGCCTTGGCTATTGCAAGCCATGCAGGAAGTGAAGAAAGCTTATCACTCAGACCAGCAAGGTCAGAGCGGGTGCTCCTTTTTATAGGAGTGAGGGAAAGTCTGGAGCAACTAGACCTGCAGTGTTGATTTCGGATTTCGTTGCCAAGATGGCCGCTAGCCACATGGCAAGTGACCGGGATGGTGCGTCGAGTGGCAAGATGCAAAAGGGCCCCACGCAGATCGTGGAGATGCTGGGGGACTGATCTTCGGTGCAAATGCTGCTCGGTGGTGGGGCTTCTGAAACCCTAAAGCATAGCATCGAGGGTGCCTCGGTGCTGCGCAGTCAGCTTCTCAGGGGTCTTTTGAGATGGCCGGTCCCACGTCTCTCGGTGCCTCCACGGGTCTCTTCTTTTCAGGGACTGTGGATCAGTCTCTGAGATGTCTGGGAGTCTGAGTCTTGTTGGGCTCTGGGCTCGGGCTCTGGCAGGAGGCGGCGGCAAAGCAGAGGCCGAGTTGCTGGATGGTGCCTGTGTTCACAGGATGGCCATTCCTTGGCCACAAGGGAGATGCTCTTCAGTCTTGTGTGCAGCAGAATGTCGAAGTCCAGTCTTCTTCTTTGTTTCAAGTTGATTTCAGGATGATCTGAGGTGCTATGGCACTGCTCCCACTCTTATTCCCAATCTAAGGGGTGGATCACCTGCTAGGTCCCTCCTCTGGGTGGGACCAGGAAGGGGGGTGGTTACACCCCCTTTCCTTGGTCCAGCTCTGCGCCAGGACTGGGGCTGGAAAGCCCCAGCACCGGTTTGGACTGGCTTATGCATGAGGACACCTTGTGTGCCCCAGGCATGTCTGATTCTATTCAGCCCTGTCCTACCTAATATACAAAATCCTGTCTGGGGTGGTGCTCACACCTCCCAAGGGAGGAAACCCTTTGTCCAAGCCTCCCTCGCTGGAAGGACTCCCAGCAGCAGGAGGTCAGACTTGTGTCTGTGGTGGTAGCATCCATTTAGTGATGCTGAGGCTCTGGTTAACTTTAACCGGGGTTCAGGTTATGTACATGTCGTGTCCCTCTAGAAGGGTGGAATGCTATCCCCGTTGACAGGACTGTCGAGGGGTTAGTATTCCAAATCGCATGACACAATACTCAACATGTTTTGATAAAGCCAAACCAAAGTTAGCATATAACCGCGAGGATTATAATGCACTTAAGAGTATATGGTATGGCAATATCCCGGAACAGCTAAGGGAGTGGTTCCCGACATCTGCAGACAGGCTCAGCTCATGCTACAGCACCATCTTACATGAAACCACGCACTCTGCCTCCAGGATTGCAGAGGCCTTCCATAGGAGTGGCTTATAGGTTACCATGTGTCCAGTTAGGTTAGATATAGGTATACTATATCTAAGTAAGAGGTGATTACACCAACTTATCCCAGCTGAGTGATCAGCCAGTTGTGTCAAATATGGAGGCCAGGCCAGGGGTGGCACAATACATGCTGCAGCCCCTGGTAGGCCTTGGATACACCTATGCCCTGGGTACCTGGAGTACACTGTTACAGGGGCCTATAAGGTGAACCACTTCCAATTTGTAATGCACCTAGAGTGCATTGGCATTAATTTAGAGAGAGAACAGCAGGCTGTGGGTCTGATTAGCAGGCCCACAGCCACATTAAGTCATAAACCAGTGAAGCAAAAAGCAAAAATTTGGGGTGACCATAGGATAGCAGACCCTACTCTCCTACACAAAGCACAGTCCGTTCTCAGTGTTTCTTCCTTCCTGATACGGTTGTTTGGCCATAGAGTAAAAAAGGGTCATGGCACTGGGGTGGAAGGTTGGTCGGGTCCTGAAAATGGGATCTGGGGTGCCCCCTCACAGACAGATCAAGCCCTAGGACTTTCAGACGAAGGACAAAATTCTGAAATCCCACCAATTATAGTTGGTGAAAGTAACCTACACACACATATAACAAGACTATCACACATTCAGAAAAGTGAGCAGTGGTCCTCACCCGGACTAGTGGGTTACAAGGAACTATTCTTTGTGGCCAATGGGCATACTTCTATTTGCCCCCGGGATGGTATGGCAGATGCTACTTTGCCTCCATCCTGCCCTGAATTACCCATTTCACTGACCTAGTAGAGGTTGAGCACCAAAGACTTCGACCAGGTAGAGTTAGGAGCACTGCAGAATGGCTGGATGATCTAAAAACAGGATGCGGGGTAATGGTGCCTGGTGTAGGAATAATATATATCACAATAAGGATACACCAGCTAGCAGGGATGATTGAGGATCTAGAAGATTCAACAGCAGCAGCTCTGGTAAACATGATTGACGAACTAACAGCAATGAGGGCTCTAGTGATACAGAACAGGATTGCGTTAGACATCATCCTGGCTAAGGAGGGTGGAGTATGCCCTGTCATCCACCAGGTGTGCTGTTCATGGATACCTGACAACAGCTGCAATATAGACAATGCTATACATAAAATGAATACCATTAGAGATGAAGCACACAACATACACACAGGAAGCATGTGGGAAATCTTGATATTATGGCTAGGAAGCTGGGTATCATGGATATTTGAGGTTATCATTATAATAATAACAGCATATGCCACTCTGTGCATAATGATCCAAGTTTATCCTGCATGCGTCGCAGCTTTTGTCTCCAGCTGTGAACTTTGTATGCTAAATTTATAGAAATAATGAACGTCATGATCACAGGGATGACCCAATCTATGAAGGACAAGACATTTTACTGACACAGCGTGCACTTTCGTGATTTGGTATCAGATGGGGTAATGTGGAAACCATCTTTGTGTAGTGATACCAAATGCCTAAGGCCCTGTTAAGTTGACATGAGGATCAACACATAGATGTGTGTACTTTTTCATGATACTTAAGTAAAGCTCTGTTGTAACACAAGGCTTGCTCAAGAAAGATATGAGAATAGAGCAAGAAGCTAGCTCAGCCACAAGTATTTCAGCATATCACATTTAGAAATATGTCTGATACGTGCTATCATAATGCAAATTAATACATGGAAAAGTACCAAGGCTATTTCATTGCATTACAGTAGAAAGTACCAAGACCACCACATACTCAGGACAAGAAGTCAGCAACAGTATATCTTGGACCTTAAATGCTATAAACCAGTCCAGGCCTTTCCTGACTGGACAAATATTTTGCAGTTTCCTTTTGGTTTTTGTAAAAAAAACCCTGTCAGAGACATCACGTCCATCACGTCTTCGGACACTAAGCGGCTATGCCGACTGTCTCCATGCTGCACGTAATTGCATTATCTTGTTGGTCTCTAATAAATTCTGTTCATATTATGTGTTGACAGAGAGTTGAATTTGTGGTATTATTTTAATATACATTAATTCAGCTGCCACAGAGAGTACTATGACACGAGAGGGTATCGCGCCGCTGAGCAGGTGTTAGTCTGGCCAAACCCAGGGCCAAGAAACTACTCAAGAAGCCAAGTCTTCGGCTTCTTGAGGAATTCAAGAAGTAAGGAGACTCTTATTGAAAGTGGCAGGTTGTTCCACCCTTTAGGAGGAGAATGCTTGATTTACAGTCTGTTTCTTAGCATGTGTGGGATGTGTACAAGTAGGAAATTGGAAGAGCATGGGTGTCTGGAAGGTTTGTGCAGGCAGATGCGTTTGTTGAGGTATGCTTAGCCAATTATGTTGGTGTGGAGTTAGAATTGTGCTTGTTTGTTTGTGTATGTGGAGCCAGTAGAGCTTCTACAGGTGTGGTGTGATGTGTATCCGGAGTTAGAGGTTGACAGTGAATCAGGACACGGGGTTCTAAAGTCCTTGCAAACATCCCATGATTTTTGTTATTGAGTGTACTTGTAGTCCAACTTGCTTGTGACCACGCCATGCATGATAGTTTTCCTGATGTTGATTGAGAACCACTAGATAATCTTCTTCAGCAGGGTATAGAAGCATGATGCTGTGATGATGTTGAGTTAGGTGGTCATGTCCAATTTGCCGTCTATGATGATTCAGAGTTTGATGCAGTGTGTGGAAGGGGTAGTGTCGGTCCTAGCTGTGTTTGGTTCCATGTGGAGTCCCACAGTAAAGTGCTCTTTCTTAAGATCACAATGACATTGTTGTTGTTGTTCAGCTTTATGCAGTTGATCTGCAGCTGGTGAGCAGTTTCAGTCTTGCAGGCATTGAAATGGATCGGGTTACTGGGCGTCTTGTCTGTAAGGGAGAGAATGAGCTGCATGTCATCCACGTAGGAGAGGATGTTGATGTTGTGAGAGCAGATGATGCTCGCTAGAGGGCTCTTGTATGTGTTGAAGAGGGACAGGCTCAGGGAGGATATTTGCGGACCTCCGCAGAGGATGTCATGGGCATCTGAGGTGTGCGGTGCCAGTGTGACTGACTGGGCCCTTCCAGTCAGGAAGGAGCAGATCCATCACAGTGTGTCCTTGGTTTCGGATGTCATGTAGCTGTGGGATGAATATGGGGTTAGAGACTATGTTAAATGCCGTGGAGAGGCCCATGAGGATGACAACCACTTTGTCTCCTCTGTCCAGAGTCATCCATGGCAGCAATGAGGCCGTCTCCATGCTGTGGTTGAGTCTGAAAGTACACTGAGTGGAGTCAAGGAGTTGGTGGTTGTTGAATTATTCACTGAGGCATCTGTTGATGATTGTAAATATGGCACAGTTCAGGTCTCTTAAATTCACATAAGGCAGTGCAGCAACTTCTCTTGCCGTGCATGAAATCTTAGTAACTATGCCCCTTAGTGTCTTCTTGGGTGCGTTCTCTATCACAGCGTGATGCCTAAATCTTATATTGCAGGAAATGGATCCTGGCCGGTAATCTGAAAACCTTGCAGAGAAATGTTATACTTTTTGTTAAACAAATCTCCCCTTAGTTGTCTCATGTACACTCTTCCGCAATGGGTTTGTGGACAGCAGTGAATTATGAATTGTCTCCTGTTTCATTCACACCACAAGACATTTTAAAATATTCGAAGCATAAGAAATCAAGGCAATTAATGCAGCTCATCACAATCCCTGGAAGTATCATCATCATTCGTATCAATGCAAACCGGATGTATGACGGTACAACGCATAATTTTACAATGCCTACCTTTACAACGCAATTTTTACACCGCAACATACATTACAACGCATACCATTACAACGCATGCCATTACAATGAATTCTTTGAAACTACCTTTACAACGCATTCCACTACAACGCATACTACATTTACAACGCATACCATTACAACTCATAACATTACATTGCATGTAAGATAAGTGTTGGATAGTGTAGGGGTTAAAAATACTATTCTAACTCCAGGGGGTGCAACAGTAGGGTAAGTGTTGGATAGTGTAGGGGTAAAAATTACTATTCTAACTCCAGGGGGTGCAACAGTAGGGTAAGTGTTGGATAGTGTAAGAGTACTATGTGTTGTAATGCTATGCGTTGTAATGGTATGCGTTGTAATGACTGCATTGTAATGGCATGCGTTGTAGTGGTGTGCGTGGTAGTGTCATGCGTTGTAATGGTTGCGTTGTAAATGCATGCGTTGTAATGGATGTTGCTTTGTAAAAGTTTCATTGTAATGGTAGTGCGGTGTAAAAGTTGCGTTGTAAAGGTTGTTTCCCATGCAAACCATGCTTCAAGCTGTAGGGCCAGTCCATTTCTATGAAAAAATCCCTCCTAGATTCTCACCTCATTATGTTCTGTGTTCCACATTATGGATTCATTCTTCATCCTGACCTGCATTCCTTTGGGGGCATTGGCATCATACGTCCCTACTTTCACCAGTCGAACAATGCCATTGGGGAAGATCTGAATATTGACAAAATCGAACACAGCTGGCACATCACCATTCTTATCAAAGACGATTTCTTCTCCGGAGCTCGTGTTAGAATGCACACCCCTCACATAGTGCAGGGTCTGAAATACAAAATGACAGGACTCTTTGGAAAATGTTTAACAGAAACATTCACTTTGCTTTCTCTATCAAGATAATTCTTGTGTATTGCCGGAAATTCCAATTATGGAATTGAGCTTCAGAAAAAAATATTTATTTCCAAAGAACATTACCTTGTAGTGAAGTTCCTATATTCGCAATAGGCTCTGCGCATTGGAATAATATATACTATAGATTTGATGTAGGACTGAAGTCTACTAGGTCTCTATCGAATCGTGCCAGCTAGCTCAGAGGTCACTAGAAACTTTCTCGAATAAACAAGAAAGGATTAGTTTCTGACAACCACATAAAAGTGACAACTTTGTTTCCCAAGAATAAGAAATGTATCTCTAGAGTCGTAGAAACAATAGATAGTTATTTCACTTAGTCAATCGTGCATGCTTTGTTTCACCAGAGGTGCAGAGAAATAGAGTGACAGGCGTTTTCAATAAAAAGTATTTATTGAACAGTCTCCTTTCTCATGCAGAGGAAATGAACTGCTACAATCGTAATACTGGTTGCAAAGTACAATGCGTACAGTACTAAGAGTATTATAAAATAATACTGTAAAAGCATGATATAATTTTTAAGCCATAAAATACATAGAATACATACATTAATAAATAAAGACTAAAAGTACTCAACTGGTGCTTCTAAAATATGCCTACCCCGGTGTACCTAACCTAGGTCTAGTACAAGGGAAGAAGTAAGTGAGGTGGAGCTTAGTTTCAGTAATCTTTTTGCCAAGAATCTCTCCAAGAATTCTCTAAGGGTCTAATCAGCTCCGTACCTTGGTTTTGAATGAAGGAGGTCTGGTATCTCTCTCTCTCAGGACTCGATTTCCCAACAACCCACAAGGGTAGCTTGGAAACACTGGAGCTGGATTTCTCGGCAAGAGAAAAGACAGCGTCTCTCTCAGTGCGTCTGCTGGAGGGTCGGCTTCCTTCGGCACTTGCTGCGGTGAGCTGTGTCGTGTAGGTAGATAGTCGAACTGCTCCAAACCACCGTTGTTTGCCTGGGCAAGTGTGGGCATATTTATACCTAGAAGGTGCCGAGTTTGACGTAAGGTTGGACATAATAACGTCATCAGAGACTCAGTTCTTTGAAAACTCCATGATTTCTTGGTTAAATTAATATTGAAGCAAGGGGAAGTCCCTGACTGCTGAAGGCGGGTTTTTCCAAGAAATCGTTGTGGATTTTCAGAACTAGGGGAAGTAGCCCTGCCGTATTTGGACTGCATAGGCTAAGTCTAAATATGGTTATGATTTCTATACCTATATAAGGATAGGGTGATTTATACCTATATATGGGCATGAATCGGGTAAATTACACTAAGGTCCTAAAATCACATACAACAACCTCATTTTTCGACAGACCTAGGACCAGGTTAACAATTTTTTTGTGAAATCACAAACACCCGCAACACACATAGCACGAGTGAACTGAACTCGATGCACAAATGAATTCAAGATATATTTAAGAAATGCAGTAAAGCTATTCTTGTGCTACTCAGAACTAGGTGCAAAAAGTATAAATTATTAAAGTCCACAATGCATCAATAGAAACAAAAATGGAGGCTACTAACAACATCTCTACTTGGAAGGAGAAGGATGGTGAGATTATACAGACGGTGAGCTGACTGAATCCCAACAGCATTGTGTGTGACATTAAAGAATAGTAGCAGCAGTAACTAGGGCTGACCCACCAAAGGGTGTGACTTCAAGAACTAGAGTGAACATGTGTTAGTTGGGAGCATAATCAACCAGAGAGCTGAGGGAAGAGAGTATGCATCCAGGGCAGAGAAAATTAAAAGCATCACATTCATTTTTGTGTGGGTGTGTGACATAGTGTCCTTCCCAAATAAACAGTGTTGATTCCTTAAAGCTACTCCTAGCATCAAGGAATATGTATGCTGGTCTCCATCATAAGAGTATTATCTCTGACGCAAGTGTGCCCATTCATGGTATAATTGTGGGTACACAGACAAAATATCGAGTTTTAAATTTCGATATACAATAATATCGAAGTTTAAATATCGATGGGACAAAATATCGAAGGTAAGTAATATCGACAGTCTTAATATCGATATTAGTATGATATCAGTAATATCGAAGTTTTAAATATCGATGTCAATAATATCGAAATAAATAACTTCGATGTTACTAATATCAATTTTTAAATAAATTTAGTGTATATTATATTGTATTTATTATGTTTTATTATTTATTTTTAATGTAATTTAATTAAATATTGTCTTTTACTACTGTAGCGGGTTGTGGGTTTATAGGGGAATAGGGTGGGAAGTAATTTAATTATGTTAAATTAATTATTAATTAGTAGGAATTATTAATTAATTAATTGAGAAATAATTTTTAATTAATTTTAATTAATTGATTAATTGATAAATATGTTCTGTAGCGGGTTATGGGTTTATAGGGGAATAGGGTGGGAAGTAATTTAATAATAATTAATTAATTAATATATGTTTGTACATATTTTAATTAATAATTAATTGGTAATTAATTTATAATAATTAGTTAATTAATTAATATAATTTTGTACATATTTTGATTTATTAATTAGTTGGTAATTAATTAATATTAATTAGTTAATTACATTAATTATAGTAATTTTTTTTATATATAATTTTTTGTTATTCTTAATTAATTAATTGGGAAAAATAATTAATTATTAAATTAAATTAATTACAGCTAATGTGCTAATATAATTACTTTATTGTTATTGTTAATTAATAATTAATTGGTAATTAAATAATATTAATTAATTTTGGGTAAAGGAGTATTTTTAGGGTTCAGGGTCAGTTTTCAGTTTTTGGGTAAAGGGGTATTTTTAGGGTTCAGGGTCAGTTTTCAGTTTTTGGGTAAAGGGGTATTTTTAGGGTTCAGGGTCAGTTTTAAGTTTTCGGGTAAAGGGGTATTTTTAGGGTTCAGGGTCAGTTTTCAGTTCTTGGGTAAAGGGGTATTTTTAGGGTTCAGGGTCAGTTTTCAGTTTTTGGGTAAAGGGGTATTTTTAGGGTTCAGGGTCAGTTTTCAGTTTTTGGGTAAAGGGGTATTTTTAGGGATAAGGGTCAGTTTTCAGTTCTTGGGTAAAGGGGTATTTTTAGGGTTCAGGGTCAGTTTTCAGTTTTTGGGTAAAGGGGTATTTTTAGGGTTCAGGGTCAGTTTTCAGTTTTTGGGTAAAGGGGTATTTTTAGGGTTCAGGGTCAGTTTTCAGTTCTTGGGTAAAGGGGTATTTTTAGGGTTCAGGGTCAGTTTTCAGTTTTTGGGTAAAGGGGTATTTTTAGGGTTCAGGGTCAGTTTTCAGTTTTTGGGTAAAGGGGTATTTTTAGGGATAAGGGTCAGTTTTCAGTTCTTGGGTAAAGGGGTATTTTTAGGGTTCAGGGTCAGTTTTCAGTTTTTGGGTAAAGGGGTATTTTTAGGGTTCAGGGTCAGTTTTCAGTTTTTGGGTAAAGGGGTATTTTTAGGGTTCAGGGTCAGTTTTGGGTTTTTGGGGTACAGGGATATTTTTAGGGTTCAGGGTCAGTTTTGGGTTTTTGGGGTACAGGCGTACAGGGTAAAAACAAAAAAATATTACATTAAATCAATTAAATAACATTAAAAAAAATAAAATTACATTAAATTATTAAGTGTTTTATTTATTTTAAATGTATATGTATTAGTTTTAATTTTGTTTTAATATTTTTATTTAATATTTGTAAAATTATATGTATTTTAAAATTATTTTTACATTATTATTAATACATTTAAAAAAACAATATTTTTAATTCTGATATTTTTGTACTACGATTTTATTTTTTCGATATTTTTGTACTTACCTTTATGAAGATATGATTCCGATATTTTTGATGTCGATATTTTTGTGCCGATATTTTTGTATTTCGATATTCTCTCTATCGATATTATGTCAGACATTCATAATTGTGCCATAGCCATATTATTTTCGTCCTTGACTATTTTGGGCATACAAGTCTAGTAATTACATACTTGCTGCCATCACTGACATATTAAGAGCATGATGGGCCTGCTTTTAGCCATTCCTGACAGAGTGACAACAGCTTCTCTCATAATAATGGCCATAACAGATATATGTTGAGAATCCAGCTGTGGCACAGTGGTAGCCCTGGTTTAATGGTGGGCATTACTGGCATAACAGAGGCATTCTTAGTGTTGTGTGAGGAAGCATGGCCCATGATTACAATACCTGGGTATTTGAAGCATAATTTGTCCATGAGAGGCATTTTTACATGGCGGTACTCAATGAAAACTAAAAGCTGATGTTTAGGGACTGTGTATTTTCTAACGATGAATACTGATTTGATTTTTAAAGGAAAAAAATATGCTTTTTCAGAAAAGATTTTTCTTCCGGAAAATTGAGTTTGATTGCTCAAAGTGAAAAAGGGACTTTGAAAGAAAAATATGTGTATTTTCAAAAACTAATATGCTAATGACAACAAAATATTGCAATTCTAAAACACATTTAAAGTTGTTAGATGAATGATAATTCAATTGGAGTTGGGGAGACTTACTGCTGTTGTAATACCCTTTGTGGCACACAGCATGTGATGATTTGAATTTTACTTGATTACAAGCATTTAATATTGACAAACAATTTCCCAGCATTCTGCTGATAACTTCACCTGAAATTTTGGGCGGATACTACTGAGAATTGTGCTTAGGGTGGTCATAGTGTAATGTTAATACATATCATCAGCATTTTACAGTGATAAAATATGCTAGTAGCTCAGCAGGACTTTCCTCGAGCAAAATTAGCTCTCACTACAGAAAAGGTTGGAGACCCTTGTTCTATACCCTCTGGCAGTGAAGATTTAGTCAACATACCAACATGGGATAGAGAACCCAGTGGACTGTGACACGTGCAACCTACTGAGCCGGTCTGTGAGATTTACTGGAGTTTTTAATATTAGTTGGCTCCAAACCTCCTTTCAGCCTGAATAAACACACCTTCAAGAATTCACATTAGGAATATACCTTTAACCAGTCAGGATACTGGATCACACTAGACCAGGTCAAAGTCAAAGGTTGAGGCCAACAGCGAAGTAGCACAGATCGTAAACAAGAAGTGGAATGGACCTGAACAGCAATTACATTCAGACTTAGAATACAATTGAAGAAAAAAGTCAGAGAAGGTGGAAGATCAGCGTAGCAAGGCTACAGAAATGTCCACGGACGAAGCATCATTGTCAGATAGCTGTGGGGTGAAGCCGTGGTGAAGATTTTTATCTTCAGACTTCTAGATAGAAGTGAAAAATCTCCAGCAGGACAAAGCAGGAAGCTCTAGCCAAAGACAGTTCCACAAGGTCAGATACCCCATTGGCAAAGCACCACTGCAATGGATTTGCTGCTGCATTGCAAGATGTAGCAGGAGAAGTCACAAAGTCGATCTGATCAGTGATGGATTTTGGGTGGATAGACAAGCAGGTTGGTTCAGGTCCCCTCTTCAAACAAGTGCTCAGTTGTGGAAGTTGGCCATGCAGGCACATTTAGCATCACAACCTAGGGTCAGCATTGAATCTCCTCCGGGTGCTTCACACATCAGCCCATTACCCACCCTTGTGGCCTGAGAGTCTTCCACCCCACCCAAAAATAAAACCTTGTGGTGTGCATTCAAAATCTTTGATGAAACTACCATACTAAAAATCCTGTCACCACTTAAACCTTCAAATCACTTCAGCGATCTTCTTCCTTCAAATCTCTTCATTGAGATTAAACCTCTCTTTTCCCACTCTGGACCAAAATAGTAATTGCTTCATAACTTCAAGGCACTATACTAGACTGCCTCAAGTCCAGATAGATAACCTCCATTCCTAAAAAACCTATGGCGGACCACATTAATCTAAATACCTTCTGCGTATCTCTAGCATTCTTACTTTCTCAAAGCTCCTCTAGAAATGTGGCCATATCCAGTTATGCATTCACAAGGAGCAATTCCAAATCTTATACCAATACCAATCTGGATTCCTTCAGGAACACAGTACTGAAAGGGCCCAAAATCACATAGTTGACAACATATTACACGTGCTTGATCAAAATAAATCCTGCCTTCTAATCCTCCTCGATCTCTCATCAGCATTCTATGAGTCAAATATGACAGACTTCTTGAAGTACTGGAACGCAGGATTGGGCTCTCTGGTCCCATTCTAGACTAGTTTGCCACCTTCCTCCACATTAGATCTCAAAGAATAAAGATGAATCCGTCCCTGTCCATCTCCACACCTGTCTCCTTAGGTGTTATGCAAGGTTCCTCGCTCTCACCCACTCTCTTTAACCTGTTCATGGAGCCATTAACGGAAATTCTGAAATCATCAAACAACAATTATCATGTGTACACCGATGGCACCCAACTACACCTGTAAATATCCTGCCTTGAAGATATTAGGTCTTTCAATTTCAACTGTACAAAAAATAAAACTGAAAGATGCAGGTATTGCAAATAAATCTAGCAAAATAGTCGCTGCGGCTGCAGCCCGCCTCAAAGCTAAAACACGCCAGGCCCTGGCAAAAAAAGCCGTGCTTTAGGCCAATAAGGAAAATGATAAGGGAAACAAATCTAGTTCCCTTGATCTCAATAGCACCCCTGAGTTCTCTGAAGATGAGTCCTCCTCCATCATTGCTTCCCCACAACGCGAGGGGCTGCCTGAATTTACGCCTGAAAAGGTTTGCGCCACACCGGAGCAGACTGAGGCTGCTGTTTCAACATCTTCACAGGGCAGGCTGACGCAGGAAGGCTCAAGAAAAAGTGTAAAAAGAGTAAAGGATTTTCCGCTGTTTATAAAGAAATCCACCTAAAAAATGTCACAATCCCCTTCACCAACTGCAACTTCAGTCTCCAAACAAAGAGTACTCTGCTGCCGGGTTCAGGATTGGTTTTAATAGGTTCACAAGAAGAACTGACTCCCAAGGGTCAGGACGTAACTACAACCCGATGAAATTCGGACTTGGATCTCATGAGAGTCCAGCATCCACAGTAAGATTTAACTTCCGCACAATTATCAACAGTGCCCCCAATATCTTTAAGCTCCATGAATATAGTGGGAAAAACTGCACTGAGGTTAACTCCCTCCCAGGTTCAACACCAACCTCAACCTCAACTTCAATCGATATTTCAGGTGCAATCACCCCCAGAAGCTGGGCCAGCCGTATTGGTTTCAAGGGTAGGAGATACGAACATTGGAGCTGATGGCCAACTGAGCAATCCCTGTCCGAATATGGAGACTGGGGGGGGGGAGGTTTCAGCTACATATTAAAGACATGCTGAATCTATTCTTGGAAGGGGTCCACAAAATGAAAAAAATGCAACAAATGGAAATCGCTGCTCTGCATCAGAGACTGGGGAAAATTGAAGAAGTGATGTTAGGATTTCCTGTCAGACTGCAGGAAGCAGAAGCCAGAATATCGGTATTGAAGGATCTAATGAACATGGCCATGGGAGAGGTAAAGGAGGCAGCCAAAAGGAAGAACTACCTCGAGAATAAACTGGTAGAACTTGAAAACCACTTGCGGAGGTCCAAACTCCGGATTGTTGGAGTTCCAGAGGAAATATAAGGCTCCCAACCCCTCCCATGGGTAAACTCATTCATTAAACAGCATGTCCTCCCTGAGTTCGAGGGTGACCTCACCATTACAAGAGGCCACCGAGTCCCAGTGCAACTTTTTCCAACTTCTACGATACCAAGAATTATCTTGCTGAACTTTGCAGGTTTCTCAATAAAGGAGAGGATCCTGTCAAAAGCTATCCAGCAGAGACTGTTTTTTGTAAACGAGACTAACAGGTGTTGTATATTCTCTGACATGACCACTGCTGCAGCACGCAGTAGAAAAGAATTTGTAAAAATGTTGCACTTGTTCAAAGCTCATGGTGCGCAAGCATCAATCGCTCAGCAGTCAAAACTCAGAGTTTTAGTTAAGGGAAAGTTCTTTATTTTTTCAAACCTTGGAGAGGCTCAGGCTCTGTTAAAAGAGATTTCAGCAGGGTCTAGTGCTTGAATATTGAAATATATGGGGAATTACCAGTAGTAATGATATTATTTAGGGTACCCTCCCCCAAAGATACAAGCCGGGCTGGATAGGGAAAATATATATGATAGGCAACTACCAATCAAAACAAAGAATATTTATTGACATTGGTTTGTATTAAGATCAATATTTTATTTTTGGTTACTTTGAAATGTATTGTGGGGGTCCTGGCCAGCGGGGGTTACGTAGGGTGTAATTTCATGACAACCATGAGGGTAGTTGGGAGGGGCGAAATGTGACTTGCGTGGTTGGAAGGGGTTCTTTCACATTTCGGGGTGGGGTTTTTTTCTTTCTAGGGTGGGTAGGGTTGGGGGGGGTTCAGGATTTACTGCAGAAAAAAAGAGTAAGAACAGAAGATACAGAGAATATATAATCGAACATTTTATTAGAAAAATGTGTTAATGGAAACCAGTAAATGTAAGATCTTATCAGTGAAAGTAAACAGAATTTTAAACAAAAAGAAGTATGGGGCTTTGATAAGATGGTTGACATCCTTTAATCCCCAAGTCCTGTTTTTTCAGGAGATACACTTAAAATCTAATTATCCTAAATGATTTGTTCCCAGGGTCTTCTCTAATGTCTTTTTTGCATCTGCAGGTCTTGCCATGAAAGGAGTCACCATTTATTTCTCTAAACAACTCCCCTGGGAATTCTTACAAATAAATAGGGACATAGATGGCAGATGGATTTGGGCAGTAGTAAGGCTGCAAGGAAAAAATGTAAATTTTATAAACTACTATGGTCATGTGTCAGAAGATATCTCAGTATTGGTCGAGATAAAAGAGCTTATGTTAGGGCCCCTGGGCAGTTTAATTTTGGAGGGGATTTTAACTTCATACAGGACCTGAGAAAGGCCACTTCTAATAAAAATAAAAGATAATTGAAACCCAATACCAAAAAGATAGTGGAAGCCATCAGAACAGAATATCAATTGATAGATCCATGGCAGGAAATTAATTTCGATAAAGAAAATTTTACTTGTTTTTCGCATCGTTTTCGAACAGCGTCACAGATTGATTTTTTTCTTACGTCTCGATCTCTTCAAGTTCTTAAGGCAGATATTGGGTGCAATCCTTTTTCAGTTTATGTTGGTTTGGAAATGGTGTTTAAGAGAGAACGTAGGGAGAGGCCAAGTTGGCAGCTAGACCGACTCCTTTTGCAGGATCAGGAATGGGTGAAAAAATTAAAGTGAATATCTGAATATGTTGATATCAATGAAAACACTGCAGAGCCCTTTGCAGTTTGGGGTGGGTTCAAGGTGGCTGCCCGCGGTCAAATAATTGCTTTTACCGCCGCTCAAGCAAAGACCCAGAGGTTAAAAATAGCCGAACTACAATTAAAGGTGGAAAAGGAATATGCTCTACAACTTCAGTTGCTTCTTAATCATCTAGAACCGGCAAGAATAAAACTGAGGGATTTTTTTTCTTTTAGAGGAGATTTGTAGTTCACAAATGTTCTAACAAAGGGTGTATGAGGAAAGCCAGCTAATAGGGAAATTCCTGGCTAACTCAACCAGGAAAAAAAAAGAAGCTGCCATAATATCAAAAGTGTTCAATCCTCTGACAGGTCTAGATGTAGCAAATAACAGCGAGATTCCCAAGATATTCCTGGAACACTTTCACTGTCTCTAATCTACTGAATATATGGTGGAGGAGAAGTTCCAGGAGCATTTTTTTTAGAATGGATATTCCCAAATTATCAGAGAATAGGACCAGATTAGTAGGATCAGATGTGAAATCAGGTGAGATCTTGCCAGCCATTAAAGTAACAGCTGGGGCTAAAGCATGTGGACAGGACGGATTCCCTATTGAATTCTATAAGGTTTTCTCAAGGGAACTGATCACTCCTTTAAAGAAAATATTTAACTACGTAAAAGGAGGCGGCCTAGTTCCAAAAGCTTTGAAGAATCGATAATTGTATCCTTTGTCAAAAAAGATAAAAATCCGGCAGATGTTGATTCATACAGGCCCATTAGTCTTCTGAATTCTGATTATAAAATACTGTTAGAAACGGGACCCTGGCTGGCCAAGGCTCACGCCAAGGTCAGTCAGGGATCACCATTCCTAAGGTCAGGGCAAGGGAGTCACACACCAAGGTAACCCCTGCTCACCCTCTAGGTAACGTGGCGCGAGCAGTCAAGGCTAAACTTGCAGGCGGTATGAGTCAAGTATTTGCGCACACGCCCCAGCAACAACACCCAAGGCCCACCACAAAGGAAGACTCCACACAAGGTTATATAAAAAATAGCCTTTGTATTATAATAAAAACACATTAGATAACACACGCAAACTTTACAATGCGCCAGAGGCACGGGCAGAATTTACAAGGGAATTATGTACAGGACAGGGCCACATGGACCACTGTCAGGGGTAGGCACTTTTTAGAAAATAATACTGGTAGGTATACACTTAGGACATAAATATATAATGATTAGCACCAAAATTGTAAATGCAGCACACATCCAGTAATCACTGGAAAAGCATAAATATCTCCTACGCAACCCTAAAACACTGTAGGAAATCACGCAGGGGACTAGGACCTTATCATCAGGACCTAAGGAAGGAATACCAAGACCTAAGCAGTTCACTCTTAGCAAAGGGAAGGAAACCTAAACATAAAATGGGACATCAACAATCCTCTATGCAGGGCACACCTAACAAAGGGGATAAACATAAAGTGGGACATCAACAATTGCACATGAGGTATTAAACACAGAGGTGCAGATTAGAACATTTTGTGCAAGAATCACATACAAAGAAATCACAATGCGCTGGGTGCACATAGCACAACACCCGAAATGTCCCTCAGGCCAACTGGCCTCAAAAGGGACGGAATGCCCTGAGTCTCAGTGTCAGGGGGTCTGCGCAGGCAGCACAAACCACAAGCCTAAACGTAGCAACTGTCCACTAAGTGCTGGACAGTTGTAAATAAGGACTGGGCAAACGTTGGAGCCAGGGGGGCTCAAGAACAAAGTGGGCAAGGAGCCTCTCAGGGGCTCGCAAAGCAAATGCGCAATGTAGAGCTTCAGCGCTCTCAAAATAATGAAAATGCCCCAGAGCCTCTCTTAGGGCTCTAACTCGATGTGGGCGATGAGCCTCGCTGGGCTCGTAGAACAACTATGGGGCCAGGGAGCCTTTCTGGGCTCTTCTCAGCAATTGCTCCCCTCGAGCCTCGCAGGCTCGTCAACAGAAATGCCCCCAAGATCGTTGGAGTCTCTCACGGGGGACTCAGAAGCAGGTAATGCCCCCAGGAGCCTATCGAGGCTCCACACAGCAGCGTGCGCGGGATCGCGCTACGGGGGAGGGGCGGACACTGGCAATGTGTCCCGCGGCCCCTCTCCCTCCTCGGCACTCACCGGGTGTCTTCACGGTGGGCGGGGCTCCTCTTCACTCGTCCCGGGGCTCTCCCTTTGATCGGGAGTCTCGGGCAGGACACGCCGGCTGCTCCTCTCGCGCTCCCGCCTGGACCCGTCTCCGCTGCACGCCGCCTGACTTCCGCCGGGGCCGCCAATGGCAGCGGGGCCCTGGGGGTCAGGAGGCAGGACTTCCGAGTCACGGTAGGCAGCGGCCCGGCAACGATTTCCAGTGCTCCTGGGCTGCGGCGGTGATCTCCCGGGCAATGCCGGGTGGGCACCGGCTTTAAATAATAAAATCTCAACGGGGCAATGCCGGGTGGGCACCGGCCATTAATTAAAATAGCAAGCGAGGTGGGCACTCGCTCGCCAAAAATCGGCAAATCGGCTCCAATGCCGGGTGGGCACCGGCAATGTAAACAAAGCGCTCCCAGCGCCGAAGGTCAAGAAAAAGCGCCCTCCAGCGCTAGAAGGCAAAGCGAAGCGCTATTGAGCGCTGGGCCACAAGTAAAGCGCTCCTAGCACTATAAATCCAATAAAAGCGCTAGGCAAGTAATCCTCAGTGCTCCCCAGCACTGGAGGACAGGACAAGGCTCCAGCAGGGTCTGGAGGCAGGCAGAGGGGCAAGTCAGGGCCAGAGCCAGCACACTGGGTCTCCAGGCAGGGAGACAGTCCAAGTGGCGGTCCTCCTGGCCCCAGCAGCAGCAACAGCCCCCTCTGGCAGGATCCTGGAAGAAAACCAAAGAACAAATTGTATGGGGACACAGCCCCTTCTTATACAGTAAAATCCCTTTGTCTCAGGGTGCAGGGTGGGGGAAAACCAGTCGCAGCTGGTTTTAAAGTACTCTGTTTACCTCAACCACCCTCTCTATTCACTGGCAGGGCTAGGGAAATCAGTCGCACTACAGGGGGGGGAGCCAGCATTGTGTGGGGAAAGTCCAGGCCCATCAGGGAACAGGTGCACCCCTCCCAAGCCATCAACATGCTAATCTCACACTCACCACTGGGCAGACCCATCCAGCCTTTCTGGAGCCAGGCTCACCAGCCAGCTCCAGCCAATCACACTGCAGGCATATTTTACATTAATATGCCAAGTCCTAGAAATGTCATTTCTACACATGACACACACATGCCACATACACCATTGCGAAGCATTCATTCCCACGAACTCGCACATACCAAATTCGAGCATGCACTCCCCACGCATCAGGAACTACTAGGGACACAGACATTCCCCATGCATCCCTATGGGAGAGCAGGCAAGCCTAACTACATGCACGCACTTTACTCTGGGACACAGAGAAAAAGTGCGCACAGACCAGAAAATCATCCACACAGATCACAGATCTAAAGCAAAAAGATTAGGGGTGAACCTGCCTTAAGGGCCAAGTCCAACAAATACGAATGAAAGTGTGGGCCTAGCGCTTTTTATTTGCAGCTCAGGAGACTATTGGTAGAGATCAGACTGGGATTATAGCGGACAGATTATTGACGATGAATACCCAGTTTTTAATACATGCTTTGGATTTTTTAATACAAATTCTATCCCGGACAGTATCGTTATGGTCGATGCAGAGAAAGCGTTCGGCTTCTTGAACTAGAGAGCCTTGTTTTTCGCCCTTGAGCGATTTAGTTTTCCAATTCAAGTGGTCAATATGCTTCGAAATATATATCAGGGAGCCACGGCACAGGTAGTTATTAACTCGAAACAATCGTGGGACTAGGCAGGGTTGCCTGCTTTTGCCTTTGCTTTTTACTTTTTTTATCGAGCCACTTGCAATTAAAATATTTATTAATATGGCGTTTAAACCTCCTATTTCTGGCATGGCAAAGCTGAAACTCTTTGCAGACGATATAAGTTTATATTTGACCCCAGATAAAGAGAATTTAAAAATGGTCTTAAGGGAATTTAAAAGGTTTGAGCTAATCGGCGGCTATAAATAAACGCAAATAAAACGGAAGTTCTTGCCCTTAACACAGACTTAAATTCTTTTCCACCTTGCTTGAGGATGCAAGCAGTTAAACCAGACCCAATTAGATATCTTGGGATATATGTAACTAGCCAATACCATCACCTAATTAAACTGAACTACTTAAGGATGAAGGAGAAAATTAAGAAACTCTTGGAACAATGGCTTTTACTTCCCTTATCGATAGTAGGAAGAGTTTAGTTAATTAAAATGTCTATACTTCTGTTACTTATATTCTTTTTTACCAATGTCCCAATAAGGATAAACATGTCTTTTTTTAAAGAACTAGAAAGTTTATTTAGAGAAATTATCTGGGGAAAGAAAGTACCAAGGGTCACAATGACTTGCCTCATTTAAGAACGTACTACGAGGCAGCCTTTATAGATTTAATTTTGGGACTGATGGGATCTAAACGCATTAAAGATAGCTTTTTTTAGATAAAATGATTCAAGAATGTGACTCGCAAACGCCAGTGTTTTTAAAAACTTCAAACTTAAAAAAAAACTAGGTATAAGACCTTGAAGGACATGGCATTTAGACTTCAGTCTTTTTTTATAAAAATGGCTCCGCGGGTCTCCAATATTTAAAATTGAGAGAAATTTCCAGCTATGGTCTCCAACTTTGATCTAGACACACTAGGAATTGGAAAAGCTGTGGACTACTCGAGTTAAGATATTTTTTTATTCAAATTGGGTGATTTCTTGGCAAGAGGTAATGGCCCGGGCAGAAAGCCATTGGAAACCCCCTTTTTTTTAATATTTACAAATTGTCCACTTTAAAAAAAAATCAACAGTGTTTTGGACACTCCAGATCAATTGATGGTAGCTCTATATGAGGTCAGAGTGAGCGGTGTGGGGAACTGGTACTGGTTATTATACAAACATGGTCAAATGTCTGTGTTTGATAGCCATTTAGCTAAAATAGATCGCGAGACAGGGTGTACCCTTTCCACGAATGACTGCGAGGCTATATGCCAACTAGTATGCAAACCTTTGCTTGCAGGGAATTTTAAAAGGATTGCCTTCCTTTCACGATAGCTCTCCTATTTAACCCCAGCCGCTCTAGAAAAAAGATTTCCGGGGACCGAGAATGAGTGCTTCCGCTGCCAGGCAGACGGGGAACGTGGTTGGCATCATATTTTTTTTTTATGCCCTCGGCTGAGACCCTTCCGGGAGGCAATTTTTTCTGTTTCTGAGTCAACAATCGGTAAGCGCGCTCCACTCGAGGTAGAGACAGCGTTATTTTAACTCTGTCGAGATGGAACAATCTTATGGGAGGCTGAGAGAACTTTTCGATTTATTTCTTGTACTGTAGCTCATTCAATAATTCTCCAGAATTGGAAATCTAGTGAAGTCTCCTCGCATTTAAAATGGTTTAACAAAATGAAAAGAATTTGAAAAAGCTTACGCCAGATGGGTCGGGCATCCAGGAAATTTGAAAAGAATTGGAAGTTTTTCATTGATTTAGAAAAGTCGAAGGAGGGATTGTAGTATTCACTTTATATATTGATACTGTAGCTGTATTGTATTGCACTCTAGAAGCATTTGCAGATTATATTGTTGCACTTCATGGGTATTTCAAGAACATTCGCAAGTTCATTGGCTATTGCACTCTAGAAAAGTTTAAAGAGAGACTGCAGTATTCACTTTTCATATCAATGCTCTGGCTATATTGTATTGCACTTTAGTAGCATTTGCACTTTATACTGTTGCACTTTATTGGTATTTCAGGAACATTTGCAAGTTCAATGGTTATTGTACTCTAGAAAAGTCTAAAGAGGGACTGCAGTATTCACTTTTCATATCAATGCTCTGGCTACATTGTATTGCACTTTAGTAGCATTTGCACTTTATACTGTTGCACTTTATTGGTATTTCAGGAACATTTGCAAGTTCAATGGTTATTGTACTCTAGAAAAGTCTAAAGAGGGACTGCAGTATTCACTTTTCAAATCAATGTTCTATGCCGTTTTGTATTGCATTTTAGAAATATTTTGCACTCTAGACTGTTGCACTTTATTTAAACTTGTAACCGCATTGTTTATTGCACTTTACTTTAAATGATTTGCACAAGATAAATACTGGACGATGATGATATTTGCTGCTACAGTTGAATATTTCTCTTTCTTGTTTTTGAAGTTTTTATCTTGAAAATGGAAGCTATAAAATTGATAATGTATTAATGGGTTTTTCACCTTTTTCATCGATGACTTTTACATAGATCATGTATCTATGAATCTATGTATCCAAAGCTCTGCTCAATAAAAAAATGATATATAAAAAAACTGTACAAAAAACACAAAATTAGTTTACCTGAAACCACCTCAAACTAAATATTCCCAAGACAGAATTCCTTTTAATTACATCCCCAAAGAATCACTCAACACTGCTGAATGAATGAAACATTGAACAACCCTC
>NW_028249108.1:0-60640 GCF_964263255.1 Lissotriton vulgaris
GGCACTCTGAATCGGGCACGTGGGGTACCCATGGGTTCCCTCTCCCCAACCATGCAAAGTGGGGCAGACACCATGGGGTGCCCGCCACAGGGTACACAATTTTAGCAATCCACCCCTTTCTTCAATGGGAGCCTGTGTTCACATGCGGAACACCGGCTCCCATTGAAGTCAATGGGAGTCCGACCGAATCATATCCGGAAGCATCCGGATGCATCCAAATCGCTCGGCTGGACTCCCCTGATCCTAGTCGTCCGGAAAGCATTCCGGAACCAATTTGGTCGGAATGCTTTCCGAACGGGATCCTAATCAGCCCCCAAGTAGTAATCCAGTTGCCAAAACCTATGGAAACACTTAATGGAAGAAAAATGTGCCTACAAATTCCTGCTTACACCAGAAATCCCATCACTGAACCATCCAATTTAGATATCTGTCTTTTTTGGTTGGGCTGAGTTGTGTTGCCAAATTTTGATTAAGTACTGGAATGACAAAGAAAAGTGGACATAACTTGCAAAGCTTGTTTTAGCGAGGCACTCTTGTTTGATGCTTCCTGACCCTGATGCAATAGGCCAATAGCAGCCTATTGTATTCAAAGGATCCTGAAGATATCAGAGCCATCACAGCTCTCCATTTTGTGGTAAATAAATTTACCTAGTCAATTTTTCCGTATAATTATCATTACAAGACAGCTCATTCAAATGAGAGGCAGAGTCCGTGGTATCTGAGTCATACGGGTTTTAATGGAAAACCTCGAGGTTGGAGATCATGTTCCGTCACCACTAGGGTTCGGGAAGGGACAGTCAACGTTTTATTAACATTACACATTATATATAGTGAAGTAACATAATTGAATCCAATACAGTAGGCGTAACAGGTGGAAAAGAGAAGATAAGAACACATGTGCGTAACAGGAGGCGTGAAAGAAGGCGTATAATAGGCGTACACGGAGGCGTGCACTGTACATGTCAGAGAAACGTCACAAGAATCGTCACATGTGGGTGGGTGCATAGAGAAAGTTGCTGAATCAGCAGAAAGCGCGGATGCGCGCGCAGCTAGCATGACGTGACATAAACGTGTAACTGGGGAGAACTTTAACACTAGTA
Organism: Lissotriton vulgaris; assembly: GCF_964263255.1. Taxonomy (NCBI): domain Eukaryota; kingdom Metazoa; phylum Chordata; class Amphibia; order Caudata; family Salamandridae; genus Lissotriton; species Lissotriton vulgaris. The sequence goes on from NW_028249108.1 coordinate 1,101, forward strand.
GAGGAGACAGAAGTCTGGGATGTCAGAACGACCTGGACCTATAACATATCTGGTATCTTATGTTTGGAGGATGTATTATCTGGAGTAAAAGGTCTCTCGGGCAGAGGCTAGTCTATACTGAATGCTAGTGCGTGCATATATGTCTACGTGTCTACGTGCAGGGCCATGGGCCTACTATGGCCACGGGAACTGTAAACGGGGACTGTAAATTACTTGTATGGAAACAGGAAGGCTTGCTCTTTGCTCTGCAGCCAGGGAGATGTTTACCTAAATCACTAGACAGGAATGTATTTTCGAGGAGACTGAACAGATAACTTGAAGGCAAAATACGGTCTTGGCAGGCAGGCCAGGTTGAGCCAGGCACCGCTTCGCTTGGCAGGAAGTAAGGCAGAGGTCAGGGATACGTGTCCATGCTGCAGCTTTCAGAGGCAGGAGGCAGAAAGGGCTCGGAGACAGAAATCAGGGCCTAGCTCGGCAGAGCCAGGAAAAACGTAAAAGTGTACCATGTAAAGACGTTGGCATGGTATGGTTAGGAACTGAATTATCGATCCATTCATGGTGGATCTGAAAGAGGACATGTTAACGTTGGACGCAAATGTATTTGCGTCTTCATATTCGGTCATGGAGGGAAATTACATGTACTTGAAGCACGTACATGGAGACGTTGGGGTACACGATAGGGGACATACTTGACCATAAAATTTTCAATTACCTCATTCCCTCCTTGTCCCCTACGTTCCCTTCAGGATATATCAATCTTCATGAGTCCATCTATCTGTTCATACAACATCATTTGTTCATCTTTTTTCATTCGGGCACGAGAACGTAGACTTGGATGGGGAATACATGATGTGGCGCACAAGCCACAAATCGCTGGCCCACATTGTAGACATAGGCAACAACTGAAAACTATGAGTAGGGCTATTCCAAGGAAGGATAGGACTTTCCATCCCCAGGCTGATATCACGCTCCAGAGCCAACCGGACCAAGTCCAGGTGCCTGGATTCTGGTGTATCAGACTTGCAATCTTGTGGAGCCGAGTTATGGCTCTATACACTGACGGTGCGTTATTTGGAATGAAAACACAACAACTGGATCCGATGACTCTACAAGCCCCGCCCCTATCTGCCAGGATGACGTCAAGGACGAGACGATTTTGAAGAACGACAAGTCTCATAGCAGACTGCTCCTCTGTTAAGTTACCTAGGGCAAAAGTAGTTTCATTTACTACTGCTTCAAGGGTTCTGGTCAATTTACGTATCAGTTTACTATTTGAGACAGTGCCTAAATAAGGAAAGAATCCTTTATTGAAATCTGTGTATTGTTCCCATGTTGTTTCAGTGTAATCGACAATCGGGAGATCTCTCTTGGGTCTAACATGAATGAGATGTGAATTCCTATGGTAGTCTGGTGGGGCTAGAAAAACAGGTGGCAGTAGGAATGCAATGTAACAAGTACCATCCCAGTCTAGAGGTAAACGTATATAAGCTGTATGGCCACAAATGAAATAGGAATGTCGGGAAGCTTTGAATGTAGACTTGCCTTTATCACTGAATTCAATAACTGTATTACAATCGCTGTGTCCTAGATGTACTGAACCATTCTTTCTAACGCATAGGTCACCCTTCACTGGTAAAACTGATATTGAGGGTAAGTTCGAACTAGTTTCTGACTGGACATTCAAAATCATAAGGCTAAGTGTAAAATTACCTAATCCATATACTTCGTTTTCTAGATCGGTACCTGTCATTTGGGGAAGACCCTCCTAGTCAGGGAAACATGCCTTATTCATAACTGTATTCAGGTCCCCCCATATCCAATTACCTTGGGAAACTTTGGACTTACTATCTAACGAGGACATTAATGTAAACCATGCACCACATGAACCAATATGTGTAAACGGGTAAGGAAAAAGAGGCAAGGCTCCCGTCATTTTCTGGTAGGGAGGGAGTCGGCCACATACCCAGCAATTAGTAGCATTGCTGGTCTGATGAGAATGATGTAACATACGGATGAAAGAATTGTTGCGCAGTGCAAGTCGATAAGAGAGTTCGTGTGGGGGCAGATCACTAAAGGTGTGATCTGCAGTGTCATTGATAGAAGAATGTGCGTGTATAGGAAGATATACATGTAAAACATAGCTTAGGCATATAATCGTAAGACTCAGAAAAAACATAACAATTAAAGTAACGATACATCTGCTTCGGAGATTCTTGCAATATTTCTGTTTCTTGATCTCCTGTCTATCTCTCTCACTATGGGGGTCTAGCTTGTACATGTCAGGAACCTGTCTAACCGCTTCACCCAGGGGGGGACTTAAACAATTAAACTGTCTGACTTACTAGACCTCAACTTTAATCTGAACTCCTGGGACTGAGTTTTCTCTACCAGGGGGAGTTTAGTATCAATTGGAATGCAGCAGTCCTGGGAATCAGTCTTTGGCGGATGTCCATAGCATTTTTTCACATGGCTCGAGTGGAGCCAATTCTTTCTGCCTTCGAGTTTCACAGCCATCCTTGTAGTCATCAAAACGATCTTGGGTTCCTTCCAGCGGGGCTCCAGAGGGCTCGACCGGTCAAAATTACGAACATACACAAAATCACCAGGGACGATCTTGTGTGGCTTCACCTCGGTGTTGTCTGGAAAGGCTGCTGCGACCTGTGAACGACATGATTGCAGTGCAGACATCAAGGAAGCAAGGTAATCTGTCAGCATATTACTGTCAACATCAGTCAATTTACGGGGCAGAGGTGTCCCCCACATATTCGGTGGCCGACCAAAGACCACCTCATACGGGGATAGCCCTGTCCTAGAATGGGCTACCATTCGCATATAGAAGAGAGCAACTGGAAGGGCTACTATCCAGTCTACTCCTTTTTCTGCACAGACCTTGGCAAGACGTGTTTTCAGAGTCTGATTGTGTCTCTCTACTAATCCAGCTGCTTCGGGATGCCGAACACAGTGGAACTTCCATTGGTAACCTAACAAAAGGGAAACTTGCTTCATGAGCTCGGACGAGAATGGCTGTCCGTTATCTGAATACACGACACGAGGCAAACCATACCTCGGGAAAAATTCGCGAACCAACTGCTTGGCAGTGGTCACGGCAGTGTAATCGGGGACTGGATATGCTTCTGTCCATCGGGAAAGTGCACATACAACTACGAGAACGTACTTGAATCCTCGACAACGGTCCATCTGGATATAATCCATCTGGAGGACTTCAAAAGGATGATCAGGAGGATGAAATCCACCTTGCTCTACGGGAATGCCTTTACCTGGGTTGAACTGACAACAGATCATGCAAGTACGCACTTTCTGTTTTGCTGCTGCTCGTAAATGCTTATTGAACCAGAGGTTCTGTAAACTGTCTAACATAGCTTTTTCTCCTAAATGTGCAGGACTATGTGCTGTGTTAATGATAACTTGAACCATAGAGTCGGGGAGAAACCATGTGGCTTTTCCCTTCGTCATCCATCCCCGTTCTGTCTGGATCCCTCCTAGTTCTGTCCATTTCTTGATTTCGTCTGGGGTAGCATGTGTCTGTATGTCAATTACATCTAGGGCTGGATCCCTAACTGTCATGCATTGTGTCGGAACTACTGTCTTTGTCATATCAGTCGTATGAGTATGAGTCTGAGCTGTATGCTTGACTGTTCGATCTGCCAGGTCGTTACCCTGGGAAATGGTATCCGTGACTTTCGTATGTGCTTTACACTTCATGATGGCTATGGCTGAAGTCAAATGTATTGCTTCTAACAGAGCTTGAATGAGGGGACCGTGCTGTATCTTGGCACCGTGGGAAGTTAGAAAACCTCTCTCTTGCCAAAGGACTCCGAAGTCGTGTACAACTCCGAATGCATAACGGGAATCTGTGTATATGTTAACTTTCCGGTTCTTGGCTCGAATACAGGCTTGGGTCAGAGCGATGAGCTCTGCTGCTTGGGCAGACAGGGTGTCAATACGATGTGTTTCTATGACTTCAGTTTCAGTGGTCACTGCATATGCGGCCACTAACTCTCCTGTACTTGCTCTCATACATGAACCATCCACATAAAGTGTCAGGTCTGGATCTGGTAATGCGATATCTGTCAAGTCTTGTCTGGGCTTCGTCATAGTGTTAATGACTTCCACACAGTCATGTGCCATAGGGTCTGTTGTACTTAACGGTAAAAGTGTAGCAGGATTCAGTGTGTTGCAGCGTCTGATTTCTATGTGTGGCTGGAATAACGTCAATTCATAACCTGTCAGTCGTGCTATAGTCAAGTGTTGAGTCTGTGTTCGGTTTAAAAGAACTTCCACGGAATGTGGAACCTGTACTGTCAATTGGTGACCTAATACTATGGAATCACTTTGTCTGATTGCTAGAGCTGTTGCTGCAACTGATTTCAAACACGCAGGCAGAGCCTGGGCTACTGGATCTAATGTACTGGAAAAATAAGCACATGGTTTGTGTGAACCAGCTTGATCTTGGGTGAGTACTGACAATGCAGTACCTTCGCGTTCTGTGACGAAAAGAGTAAAAGGTTTGCTGTAACATGGTGTCGCTAAAACTGGTGCTTGACATAAGGCTTTCTTTAAGTCGTCAAAAGCTTGTGTATGTTCCTGAGTCCAAGGCAGGACAGTCGATGACGCTGCCTCCTGGGTTGTCAACTGTATAAGGGGCTTGGCTAGATATGCGTACTGAGGGATCCATTGTCTACAGTAAGAGGTGAGGCCTATGAAGGCCCGTACTTCTTTTTGTGTCTTGGGTTGTGGCATATGTACAATTAACTGGATGCGGTCAGGTGTAAGCTGTCTCCCCCTCTTGGACAACAAGTGACCAAGGTACACAACTTGCTGAACACAGAATTGCAGCTTCGAAGGAGACACTTTGTGTCCCTTGTCGGCCAGAAAATATAGGACTGTCAGAGATGCTTGTTCACATTCTTGTTCACTTCGGGCGGTGATCAATAGATCATCGACGTACTGAAGTAGGGCAGTGTTAGCAGGCATGTGGATACTGTCAAGTTGTCTTTTCAATGCTTGGCTATAGATACTTGGACTTTCCGTGAACCCTTGAGGTGCACGTGCAAATTTAAAGCTTCGGCCATTTAAACTGAATCCGAAAAGGTACTGGCTCTCCGGATCAATGGGAACACTAAAGAAGGCATTCTTATGATCGATTACAGTAAAGAACACCACTTCAGAATCAATAGCAGTCAATAGGGATGAAATATCTGGGACCACTGGAAACTGGGGTATGATACATTTGTTAAGCTCTCTGAGATCAATCACTAGACGATATACAGGAGGTGCATTTGGATCAGTACTTTTGAGAATCGGAATGATTGGAGAATTACAAATATTGGAGTCAGTTTCTACAACTACTCCTTGAGCAATAAGCTCGTCAATGATTTTCAATAAGGCTGCTACAGCCTCAGGTGGCAGTTTGTATTGTCGGATTCTGGGCAGAACAACACCTTGCTTGAGTGTAACACGATATGGTGTAATATGCATGCAACCTACATCAGTCGGACCTTGTGCCCATAAATGCTGTGGTACATTCTGTAATCGGGGATCAAAATCTCTCAACACATAGTGACCCTTAAAGTCACGCAAAAACAATCTCACTCCTTCCGGAGAACAACAAATTACAGCTCCTAGAGCTTTCAGCGTTTTGATACCAAGCAGGTTTTCTGGACATGATTTCGTAAGCAATAAATCTGTAGTACGGGACAATGGACCAACTGCAAGGGGAACTGGTTTCGATACTTCATTAACAATAGGTTTTCCTGAAAATCCAAGGGAAACATTCTGTGAGCCTGAGAGGGGTGCCCCTGGAACCTCGTCATGACTAATGGTAGTTCTGCTTGCCCCTGTGTCAATCAAAAATTTTCTGTCTTTTCCTAATACTTGACTATGTACATAAGGACCGTCTTGATCTACAGGAATCTCGATGAGAGGCAAACCTACTTCCCTCTCTAGGCTATTTCATGAATACTGTTGGTAATCTGGATACTCTGACTGTGCATACTGGTACATCTGCTGTGTGACGTGTTGTGTTGCGGCAATGGGCTGAGGCTGGGGTACCGCTACGGTCTGTTGCTGTGCATGTTGTGGAGCAGGTTGCGGATTCTGCTGAATATTCTGTTGAACATATTCTGGCCTAGGCTGACGTGGTCTTTCTTTCGTTTTGCCCGTAGCAATATTGTGTTTCAGAACGGCACAATCACTTATAAAATGACCTGGCTGTTTGCAATAATTGCAATTACCTTTAACAGGACCTGTAGGACGACTAGTCTGTGTGTTCTGCATGTTACCCCTCTTCTGACCATCTGCTGGAACAGACTGGGCAACTAATACTTTCATTTTAGTATCTTTCATGCGTCTTTGTTCATGATCGTGTTCCTCTCTGATTCTATTCTGGTGGTACTGTAACATCTGTAACATTTGGGAAGGCGTATTTGCTTGCCATGCACTTTCGACTTTTAATACTCTATTCTTAACCTGGGGTAAGGAATTCTCAACTAATTTAGTCACGAAAAGATGTGGAAATGACTCGCTACTTGTTTTCAAGCCACTATTAATAATAAAACATTTCTCAAATCTAGAATAAAAATCACTAGTGTCTTCGTCTGGTTTCTGCTTACAGGCTGAGATTGCATCCCAATCTTCCTTTTTAACTGTCAATAATCTAGGCAAAACTTGTACTAACAATCCTGGTAATGCTTTAGTTTTGTCCCCAAGACCTAAACCTGGGGTACGTCCTTTGTCTTCATCTTCTAATTCGGTCCAATTAATCTTTTTATCTCCAACCTCCCAATCCTTCTCTTTCAGTTTCTCGTAAATCCCTGCTGGCAACAATACTTTTAACATTTTAAGAATGTCTGAATATGTGTAATCGCCCATCAGTAACATGTCTTTTAATTCACGGTGGAAACCTGCAGGATCTTTATTGTGACAAGGTACAATTTTCTTCATTTCCAGTAATTCCATTTTAGTCAAAGGAGTGTATACAAATACACGTTCAAGCGTATCATCTGGCTTCCGGATTGGGTGTACTTCTCGTAAGGGATTCTGTCTGTCTAGGTGATATGGCTGTCTAACTGGGGGTGGAACTGAAACAAGACGTGGAGTCAGGAACGTACTATATTTGTGACGTTGTTCTAAAATGATGTCAATTAAATCGGTACCTAGGCCTCTCCATCTTCTCAGGAGTAAATCTTGCAATAGATTATACAATGGACCTGGATCAGATTGTTGGTTTTCATACTGGGTAATGAGATGTTGGGTCATGTATATACCAGCTAATCGCTGTTCTTCTGGAGTAAGACTTAAAAACGTTTGCACTACTAGATCATCTTTATATATACTGTCATCCCCGGCCCATTGGACTGCTGACCGGGCTAGTTCCTGATCACGTAAGGTAGTGAGTTCATGATAACCTATTCTTTCTTTCAGGATTTTATCAGTAACTTGGAATATATGTTCAAGAGAACATTGCTCTGGTATCGGGGAAAGGTATCGTTTCTTGCCTTCTAGACGAATGGGTCTGTCAAAAGGACTATTTAAAGGATACTGTTTAGGGAGTTTCGCTCTACCTACATACGCTATTGTATCTTGCGTCGCTACTGGATTCTCTGGCTCTTCCTCCTCGGAGGAGTCTTTATCGTCTGACTCTACTGCTCTATCGGCATTCTGTCGGGTATGCATGGCTACTATTTCTTTACGGATTTTCCTAGACATGGCATCTATACAATTCTGTCTGTCATGCTTACCATCTGCAATATTCTGACTCCATTTAGTCAATACATCCATCTCTTCTTGTACAAAACCTGGTCGATCTCGTTCTCTTATCAAACAATTAATAAAGAAACGTAATATTAACCCTTGTGTCTCAGTTTTCTGATGTGCCATGGCTTCACGAACACATTCAGGACCTTCTCCAGTCTGAATAAAATGATATATCTTGTCTAGATGGTCTGTCATTCCTGGTAGTATAACCAAATAATCTGCAACACGTCGTACACGTAACGAGGCTAACATCATGGCCCCTTGCTTGCCTGGAACTGGATCATATCTACAATCTGTAAGATATTCTTTAAGCTTTTCAGAAGGGGTCGCTTTCGGGGTACGCTGTGTAGCTAATTCTCTCATTGTCAGTCGATGTACTTGTGGCGGGGTTCGGTGGTAGCCTCCTACGGCACCTCCCGAAGCGGAAGCATGAGCATGACTTGACGTCATTGCGTGTGGGAGAGGTACATTTAACGGGGACGACTGAGTCGTATCTGTAGCAAAAGGGTTAAGAGGACCAGAAGTAGGGGGACCAGTGGCAGCAGCAGAAGGGGAAGTGACAACAGGTGCGGGAAGTAATCCTGGACGTGGAGGGGTCGTGGCTCGATCAGCAGGAATATGCTGTGGCAGATTATTATTAGCAGGATGTACTGGTACGTTGGTATATGCGGGAGCTACATCATCTAAATAGGAAGAAAGGAAAATATCTGCTGCGGTCTTATGGTGACGTACTTTGGTCGGAACCAATGGTGGTGGCAAGTTACTGGGTACTTCCGGGGTCGCCTTGGGCAGGCCCTCGGCAAGAACTGGATACATGCCTGTAATAAGTGCATTTCTTTGGCGGTCTAATTGTTCTGATCTGACCTGTTCTCCTTCTTCTAGTAACTCTTTTTCTCTGGCTTTTCCGGATTCTTCTCTACTTCTCTCTGCTTTTCTGAGTGCTTTTTCTGTTCTTCTATGCGATTCTTTACGCCACAATTCTATGGCGTCTTTCTGGGATTGTCTGGCTTTCTTTTTCCATAACGCTTCTTCTACTCTCATGATGCACTCGGCATCCCATGTCCCTGAGACAGGCCATCTAAACTTCTCTTCTAAGTGCTTGGTGTAGTCCACCCACAACTCTAAATACAACACAGCGTCTAAGCCGTGCTTGTGGTACATAAAATACCCTGGAGTGTCCCTAGGCGGGCAGGAACTGCTTCTTCGAGTATCCCTTTCCTAGTTCCTATCTGACGTAACTTTGAGAATAACGGCATTCTTATTTTGACTCGAACACAATAAACACAGTAATGAAAAGCAAACAGTCATTCATACCACGACATAAAACACATTAAATACATTTCGAATAGATACTGTCTAGTACATAACACACAATACTTGGAATCACGTGAGATAATGCTAGAAGGCTTGAATACGGAATCACTGAGTTACTGAATTACTAGATGCACTGCTAAACAGTACAGACCGGTCTCATAAAGAGACACGTCATACCGCGCTCACCTAAGTGAACACGTACGGACCAGGACTGTGTACCCAGACCTGTCTTGACCGGACACAAACTAATGCACCCGTCTAGATGCGTCCCTAGCAACGGTACTCACCGGGAGCAATACTTGAACTTGAACTTGAAGGCCTCGGACTGGACTGGACTTCTACTGGTACTGCTACTACGCATGCGCCTCGACACTTCGGAACAGGTGGGCCTCTGGATACCTCGGACACTGCTACTCTCGGCTGGGCTCTGGTCGGGATCCTCCGCACTCCTCACCGCCTCGTCTGGATGTCGATCGCAGTCTCCGTCACCTCCGTAGGCCTGAGGGAGATACAGGAAAAACCTGCAGATGCGCATGGGTGTCCGTCACGGCTGTGGCAGGGGGCAAGGCCTGCGACGCATCGCCGGCGCGTGGGGTGGGGGAGGGGTCCCTGTTCGGGCGCCAAATTATGTGGTAAATAAATTTACCTAGTCAATTTTTCCGTATAATTATCATTACAAGACAGCTCATTCAAATGAGAGGCAGAGTCTGTGGTATCTGAGTCATACGGGTTTTAATGGAAAACCTCGAGGTTGGAGATCATGTTCCGTCACCACTAGGGTTCGGGAAGGGACAGTCAACGTTTTATTAACATTACACATTATATATAGTGAAGTAACATAATTGAATCCAATACAGTAGGCGTAACAGGTGGAAAAGAGAAGATAAGAACACATGTGCGTAACAGGAGGCGTGAAAGAAGGCGTATAATAGGCGTACACGGAGGCGTGCACTGTACATGTCAGAGAAACGTCACAAGAATCGTCACATGTGGGTGGGTGCATAGAGAAAGTTGCAGAATCAGCAGAAAGCGCGGATGCGCGCGCAGCTAGCATGACGTGACATAAACGTGTAACTGGGGAGAACTTTAACACTAGTAGAGGAGACAGAAGTCTGGGATGTCAGAACGACCTGGACCTATAACATATCTGGTATCTTATGTTTGGAGGATGTATTATCTGGAGTAAAAGGTCTCTCGGGCAGAGGCTAGTCTATACTGAATGCTAGTGCGTGCATATATGTCTACGTGTCTACGTGCAGGGCCATGGGCCTACTATGGCAACGGGAACTGTAAACGGGGACTGTAAATTACTTGCATGGAAACAGGAAGGCTTGCTCTTTGCTCTGCAGCCAGGGAGATGTTTACCTAAATCACTAGACAGGAATGTATTTTCGAGGAGGCTGAACAGATAACTTGAAGGCAAAATACGGTCTTGGCAGGCAGGCCAGATTGAGCCAGGCACCGCTTCGCTTGGCAGGAAGTAAGGCAGAGGTCAGGGATACGTGTCCATGCTGCAGCTTTCAGAGGCAGGAGGCAGAAAGGGCTCGGAGACAGAAATCAGGGCCTAGCTCGGCAGAGCCAGGAAAAACGTAAAAGTGTACCATGTAAAGACGTTGGCATGGTATGGTTAGGAACTGAATTATCGATCCATTCATGGTGGATCTGAAAGAGGACATGTTAACGTTGGACGCAAATGTATTTGCGTCTTCATATTCGGTCATGGAGGGAAATTACATGTACTTGAAGCACGTACATGGAGACGTTGGGATACACGATAGGGGACATACTTGACCATAACATTTTCAATTACCTCAATTTCATTGCAGATCACTCTGGGGCCCTGAGGCAAGATAGCCACAAGGCTTCAGTGGTTCTGCATCTCACTTGGCCTTATATTCTCTGTCAACCCTTCTGAATTCAGCAAGGAGCTGATGGCCAGGTGTTTTACCTTACTGTTGCTTCAAAATACCATCTGTTTCAACTAATGTATCCCTGGTAATGGTACATGCTGCTCTCTATGGGCTTGGTCCGGTGTACTTAAGGAAAATTTTCAGTTTTATGTCCCCACCAGGCAATTGCGCTCTTCCACAATGCTGAGGGCATGCGCCCCCAGATTCTGTCTTAATAGGACAGGAGGCAGCTCCCTGGCCTATTTGGCATAGGCCGCCTGGAACACACTCCCGTTTGACTTATGTAGTCTTCACGATCCCCAAAAATTTAGAAAGAGGCTTAAAACTTTTCTTTTCAATTAAGCCTTTTCTCCATTCTCTGCTGGTTTCTTCTCCCTTTCGCTATTTTCACTTTAGGCTCATGCCGGGACACTCTTTGAGTAGCTGTACAAGTTATAAAATTTGATAACATAACATTAATATCAGGATGTAAAATATATTGTGGGATTTTATAACGCAGGCAAAAAGATCACTTTCCTTAAATATTTTTAAATATCATTGCAATAATTATTGCATTTCAAAATATCGTATGATATCGCTTTTGCTATTTTTATTGTTACTATTATTTTTATAATGTTTTGGATAACTTTCCATTGTATTTTGTAACTTGCATGTTATTCTCTTAGTCAATCTTTTAGAAGTTGGTTGTAGGGTAAAAGGGTGGGAAGTGTTTTATATGTTTGGTAATTTTTATGGGATCATTCTGTTTATTTATGGATCAATATCTCATACACAGTTGTGCGCCTACAACCCTGGGGCCGGCAGCGATGGGCAGTAATGTTTGCAAACACAGCTGTATGCCTACAACCCAGGGGCCAGAAGCGTTGAGAGATAGTTATGCAAAACAAAAGAAAATGTCAAATAACAACAAACAGAAACAATTCAAAATGTTTTACCACCCCCCTCCTATTCCTCCCTCATCTCCTGGCACTGGCCTTGTGTTGATCCTCGCATGTTACTTGGATTAGTATGTCCCATCCGAGTGTAAAGGTTATGAACAGGTATGCAGCTAGGGTGGACTGTAGTGACTCTCTCAGGCAGGAAGGAGGCGCAGGATTCGTAAGTATTGTGGGCAGGTGACTTCCCAAAATTCAGTAGATAGTATCTGAATGAACGGAGACCATAGTTCCAACATAGTTCCAAGAATTTCTGATCTTTATGGTCTGCCACCATGGACATTCGCTCCCTGACTAGAATTAGCCACAATCTCTGTAACCACGCCAACTTATCCGGGGCATCTGGTGCGCCCCATCTTTCCAGAATTTCTTGTTGCACAGCGAGTAATGCAAGAGCCCTTTGTCTGCCCTTCAGGGAGCGCAATAGGAATGTCAGAGAGTTTGGTAGGCTCAGGAGTGTAAAAGCTGGGAAGCGCGGGATTGACGTCTCAAATGCTTTATCTATGTCATCAAGGTCTGTCTCCCAGAAGCGTTTCTAATTTGGGCAGTGCCAAAGTAAGTGAACCTGTCCCTCGCATTTACCAAAAGTCAAAAATAGTGTAACTGCTGATATCAGAGATCATTTCCCTCGGATCGACCAGTCAAACAACGTCGCTTCCCAATGGTCACGAAAAAAGAATACGAACACACAACCGCAACCTACAAACCTATCAGTTGCCCCCAACTCAATGTCTCTCTACCCTGAAATAACTATTACCCGTAAGCCCATATTCTTAGACTCTGAAATTGTACCAGCAAACATATCGGGTAGTCAATCCGCTCTTTCTCAATCACTACCCCTTTCTTCCCTTCCCTCAGAAGAACTTCTTACGCATCTAAGTTTGAGAAAAATGTCTTACGCGGCTCCCTGTATGTTAAGGCCTGTTTTCCCTGCTGCCTCACCTGTTAATGACTGCGTTACTGCCTCCGAATTAGAGAAAGATATTCCATCTCCTCAGCTGGGAAAAGAGAATTATAATGGTAAAGCCATGGCACACGCCTCAGCTGACTCTATAATCTGGATTTCATCGTCAGATTCCTTGACTCAATCTCCAAAGCTCTCAATTCAGCAAAGCTTACCACAGCATGAAAATATGACAAACTTGATAAAGGGCATATCAAGTAACTACACTCAAAAACGCAGCCTTGACTTCCTATCACAAACATCTACCCCAATTCCTAATGGGGCACTTCACTTTACTGCTCTCAGCAATATTGCCTCTCCCGAGGCGCTGTCCAAAGCAAGTTCACCCATAGTCTCAACTGCACATATTAGCTATGTTAAAACTGGAATTAAAGACTACTGTCCCAACCTTGACCCTAACAAAAATCCTCAAAAATATTATACTGATCTGTCTATCAATTCATCTTTCGTCTGCAACCATCCCACTGAAAAAAATCCTGATTCGGCAGGCCTTAGTCAAAAGCCCTCTCAAGCAAGCCCAGGAATGCCTAAAGTTGAAATGCTTCTCGTAGCCACCAATAAAGCATTGCACTCCATGGCTAACGCTGCCCATCTGCATGCCGACAAATTGGAGACACAAATAGCTATTCTTCAACTACTAGCAGACTCTATAATGGGTATAGACTCTAAATTGGAACAGCTAAATGCACTGATACGAAGAGTCCAAAATAATGCGGGCCAAAATTTCACCTCCGCAGCACATTTAAGTCAGGAACTTCCCGCAAATATAATCCCGTATCCAAATCATACTCAGACCAACTGTACCTGTGAACCTTTAATAAAAAAACTTGAGTCCTTGCCTGAAATAATGTCCACTTTAATAGAAGATTTAAGGATAAAGTCTCAAAGTGTATCGCAGAAGACAAATTCTCCGACCCAACCTCAAACCCAGGAAACCTCTCCAACACTAAAATTAAATCAATCCAGTCAACTCAAGCGATAATAATAATAACTTGTAACTGGATCAACAACGACCTACTACCACAATAAATACCCAGTTCGATCAGCCACCTACCACAATAAGTTCTCCTATGCCTTTAATCGATACTAAACAAATTCTGAAGGAAGGACCCACGATGTCCAGAAAGAACAAGAAAAAATTGAAGAAATTAAACAAAGCAAAAAAAAAGAGTAATGTATTACTGCAATGGCTTGGAACAAAGAAGAGTGCCCATATTACAAATCAGGCAGAGGAGCTAGAAAAATCAACTGATTCGCAAAAAGACTCTACTGAAAATCCGAAGCCATCTCTAAATTTTATGCAGAAACTACTAGATCCAAAGGAGGATAAAGTTTCCAAAAATAGCAGTAACAACAACAAATCTTGTATTTACCATTCCATCCAAAATGACAAATCTAATAAACTGGTGACCAAAACCCCTTCCGTAGCAATCAACGGAAAAAGCACATCGACTATTGAAGATCTAAGTCAAATAAAAAGAGCCTCCATCACAGAAACTGTGTTACCAAGAATAGACGAAAAACTAGAGGATGCTCGACTAGACAACAAGACACTCCCTACCCAGGAACTAGTTATGAGCAATATGTCAATAAACAACTGTTGCACGACTCTAAAGATAACTACTCAAGAAAATCCAGGGCATCAAGGCAATGAAAAGCCCAAAACAGATCGTTTAACAGGTAGCCCGGCCGGGACACAACTGCATAAAGTCAATAGCATTAACCAAGAGGCTCGCCCTATACAGCTACAGTGCAAAAAAGTACTACTATACCCGGAATATGAATCCCAGGGTCGATGGGACATCTTAAACAGGGGAAATCTTTTAAAGCTATGCCAGCATCTTCCAGGCTTAGAAAGTGTCAACTCAGCGGACATTGAAACAGTGTCCTTTATAGATCCTGTTATGGGTCAGAAAAATGAGTCAACCTTGGTAACTTTTCTTAACTCAGAACTGGCTGCAACTTTTTCTAAGAATACAAAGCAACTGAGCGAATGGGGCATTCAAGCTAGCCTTTATACCACCATTAATTATCCGTCCTTTCTGAAAAACATCCCTGAACCCCTATTGACCAACAATATTAGCCCTGACTTAAGTCTGGAAGGGAACAAATAACAGCTTCCCCCGATGTTACGCGGCCATAGAGCACAGGAATCAAAAACAGCCCCTTGGATTGACACTCCGCTCCAAGTAACAGCTACAACAGCAGGCGGCCCACGTAAATGTGTACTTAAACCAAACAAATCCCAAGACTGGTCCTGGCTTTCCAAGGCTTTAGGGTAGTGCACAGTCAATTCAGCTTGAAAATGAACCAAAGTGCGACACAGCCTGATGCTTAAACATTTGATCCTGGAACATCCGGGGCCTAACAAAAGAGAAAATAGGCCATTTATCCACGAACCTCCGGAAGTTAAATGATATCTTCGCCATCCAAGAGACCTGGGCCCTGGTGAATACCATCTGGGAAGATTTCACAGTAGCCGAATCATTTGCCACTCCATCTACAGCAGGTGGCCACGCATCTGGAGGTGTGCTGATTGCCATAAAGAATACATTGGTCGCTTAGAGACACTGTATAATGGCAAAGGCGACTACATTTTCCTCAGCATTGAGACTAAGAGTCGTGTTAAGGGGAAAATAAAGCAAAAAATCATTCTTGGTTGTGTCTACTTACATCCCGTAAAAATTCGTCGGGAGACCACTTTAAGCAACTTGCTCCCTATAATAAATAATCTTGAAGCTTTATTCCCAAATGATCTGTGGCTGATAATGGGTGACTTCAACTCCAACCTAATGGATATTGACCCCACCCAATCCTCTCAAATATCATCAGTAAATGAAGAGTGGGCAATCCCGGAGATAAAGTCCCAATACCAACGGAAGGAAGCCAATGGAATAAAATTAGCAACAAAATTAAACCAATCAGGCCTACGCATTCTTAACGGAAGGTTAGCCTCTGATCAACCAAATGCATATACCCATATATACTCATCCCGTATGGCGACTCTAGATTATATATGGATATCTTTCACTGCATTCCATTTGGCACCCCAGTTCTCGATAATACCATCTCTAGATAGCGATCATGCTATTCTAGTATGCAAGATTGCCCTTAGCCAGCAACATCGCCCGACAATTCCCCTGATTGGAAAGGAATCAATCCTCCAGAATGTAAGAAAATTAAGATGGTCTGAATGGAATCGTGAAGCAATAGAAGCGGAAGTCGACAATCTTCTCTCTGAACAGCGTCTGGATGACACTGATTACCAGGCAGGATCCTCCTGGGAGGCAAGACTTATTATAATTTAGAGATCAATTAGCATCAAAACTAACAAATAGCCCTCCAAAGGATCTTCCGGTCCCCACTACCTTGCTAGAGCAAAAACAACTTATAATTTCTACAAAGAGCAAATTAAATAAGTTGCAAAGAGTCCAAGCGAGCAACAAAAGGGAATATAAATCCCTGAGGAGTGACATATCTGCTGCCAGAAAAGACTATAGAAATGCCAGATTCGCCCTAAAAAGACAGGAAGAAGAGTTCCGTTGGGCGTCAGTCTTTGAGATAATCAAAACCAAGGACCAAACAAAACAGCTGTCGGAATTGGTCTTTGGGGGTCCATTGCAAGCTCCCCTTCACCCGGGGCACTCTGAATCGGGCACGTGGGGTACCCATGGGTTCCCTCTCCCCAACCATGCAAAGTGGGGCAGACACCATGGGGTGCCCGCCACAGGGTACACAATTTTAGCAATCCACCCCTTTCTTCAATGGGAGCCTGTGTTCACATGCGGAACACCGGCTCCCATTGAAGTCAATGGGAGTCCGACCGAATCATATCCGGAAGCATCCGGATGCATCCAAATCGCTCGGCTGGACTCCCCTGATCCTAGTCGTCCGGAAAGCATTCCGGAACCAATTTGGTCGGAATGCTTTCCGAACGGGATCCTAATCAGCCCCCAAGTAGTAATCCAGTTGCCAAAACCTATGGAAACACTTAATGGAAGAAAAATGTGCCTACAAATTCCTGCTTACACCAGAAATCCCATCACTGAACCATCCAATTTAGATATCTGTCTTTTTTGGTTGGGCTGAGTTGTGTTGCCAAATTTTGATTAAGTACTGGAATGACAAAGAAAAGTGGACATAACTTGCAAAGCTTGTTTTAGCGAGGCACTCTTGTTTGATGCTTCCTGACCCTGATGCAATAGGCCAATAGCAGCCTATTGTATTCAAAGGATCCTGAAGATATCAGAGCCATCACAGCTCTCCATTTTGTGGTAAATAAATTTACCTAGTCAATTTTTCCGTATAATTATCATTACAAGACAGCTCATTCAAATGAGAGGCAGAGTCCGTGGTATCTGAGTCATACGGGTTTTAATGGAAAACCTCGAGGTTGGAGATCATGTTCCGTCACCACTAGGGTTCGGGAAGGGACAGTCAACGTTTTATTAACATTACACATTATATATAGTGAAGTAACATAATTGAATCCAATACAGTAGGCGTAACAGGTGGAAAAGAGAAGATAAGAACACATGTGCGTAACAGGAGGCGTGAAAGAAGGCGTATAATAGGCGTACACGGAGGCGTGCACTGTACATGTCAGAGAAACGTCACAAGAATCGTCACATGTGGGTGGGTGCATAGAGAAAGTTGCTGAATCAGCAGAAAGCGCGGATGCGCGCGCAGCTAGCATGACGTGACATAAACGTGTAACTGGGGAGAACTTTAACACTAGTAGAGGAGACAGAAGTCTGGGATGTCAGAACGACCTGGACCTATAACATATCTGGTATCTTATGTTTGGAGGATGTATTATCTGGAGTAAAAGGTCTCTCGGGCAGAGGCTAGTCTATACTGAATGCTAGTGCGTGCATATATGTCTACGTGTCTACGTGCAGGGCCATGGGCCTACTATGGCAACGGGAACTGTAAACGGGGACTGTAAATTACTTGTATGGAAACAGGAAGGCTTGCTCTTTGCTCTGCAGCCAGGGAGATGTTTACCTAAATCACTAGACAGGAATGTATTTTCGAGGAGACTGAACAGATAACTTGAAGGCAAAATACGGTCTTGGCAGGCAGGCCAGGTTGAGCCAGGCACCGCTTCGCTTGGCAGGAAGTAAGGCAGAGGTCAGGGATACGTGTCCATGCTGCAGCTTTCAGAGGCAGGAGGCAGAAAGGGCTCGGAGACAGAAATCAGGGCCTAGCTCGGCAGAGCCAGGAAAAACGTAAAAGTGTACCATGTAAAGACGTTGGCATGGTATGGTTAGGAACTGAATTATCGATCCATTCATGGTGGATCTGAAAGAGGACATGTTAACGTTGGACGCAAATGTATTTGCGTCTTCATATTCGGTCATGGAGGGAAATTACATGTACTTGAAGCACGTACATGGAGACGTTGGGGTACACGATAGGGGACATACTTGACCATAAAATTTTCAATTACCTCATTCCCTCCTTGTCCCCTACGTTCCCTTCAGGATATATCAATCTTCATGAGTCCATCTATCTGTTCATACAACATCATTTGTTCATCTTTTTTCATTCGGGCACGAGAACGTAGACTTGGATGGGGAATACATGATGTGGCGCACAAGCCACAAATCGCTGGCCCACATTGTAGACATAGGCAACAACTGAAAACTATGAGTAGGGCTATTCCAAGGAAGGATAGGACTTTCCATCCCCAGGCTGATATCACGCTCCAGAGCCAACCGGACCAAGTCCAGGTGCCTGGATTCTGGTGTATCAGACTTGCAATCTTGTGGAGCCGAGTTATGGCTCTATACACTGACGGTGCGTTATTTGGAATGAAAACACAACAACTGGATCCGATGACTCTACAAGCCCCGCCCCTATCTGCCAGGATGACGTCAAGGACGAGACGATTTTGAAGAACGACAAGTCTCATAGCAGACTGCTCCTCTGTTAAGTTACCTAGGGCAAAAGTAGTTTCATTTACTACTGCTTCAAGGGTTCTGGTCAATTTACGTATCAGTTTACTATTTGAGACAGTGCCTAAATAAGGAAAGAATCCTTTATTGAAATCTGTGTATTGTTCCCATGTTGTTTCAGTGTAATCGACAATCGGGAGATCTCTCTTGGGTCTAACATGAATGAGATGTGAATTCCTATGGTAGTCTGGTGGGGCTAGAAAAACAGGTGGCACTAGGAATGCAATGTAACAAGTACCATCCCAGTCTAGAGGTAAACGTATATAAGCTGTATGGCCACAAATGAAATAGGAATGTCGGGAAGCTTTGAATGTAGACTTGCCTTTATCACTGAATTCAATAACTGTATTACAATCGCTGTGTCCTAGATGTACTGAACCATTCTTTCTAACGCATAGGTCACCCTTCACTGGTAAAACTGATATTGAGGGTAAGTTCGAACTAGTTTCTGACTGGACATTCAAAATCATAAGGCTAAGTGTAAAATTACCTAATCCATATACTTCGTTTTCTAGATCGGTACCTGTCATTTGGGGAAGACCCTCCTTGTCAGGGAAACATGCCTTATTCATAACTGTATTCAGGTCCCCCCATATCCAATTACCTTGGGAAACTTTGGACTTACTATCTAACGAGGACATTAATGTAAACCATGCACCACATGAACCATTATGTGTAAACGGGTAAGGAAAAAGAGGCAAGGCTCCCGTCATTTTCTGGTAGGGAGGGAGTCGGCCACATACCCAGCAATTAGTAGCATTGCTGGTCTGATGAGAATGATGTAACATACGGATGAAAGAATTGTTGCGCAGTGCAAGTCGATAAGAGAGTTCGTGCGGGGGCAGATCACTAAAGGTGTGATCTGCAGTGTCATTGATAGAAGAATGTGCGTGTATAGGAAGATATACATGTAAAACATAGCTTAGGCATTTAATCGTAAGACTCAGAAAAAACATAACAATTAAAGTAACGATACATCTGCTTCGGAGATTCTTGCAATATTACTGTTTCTTGATCTCCTGTCTATCTCTCTCACTATGGGGGTCTAGCTTGTACATGTCAGGAACCTGTCTAACCGCTTCACCCAGGGGGGGACTTAAACAATTAAACTGTCTGACTTACTAGACCTCAACTTTAATCTGAACTCCTGGGACTGAGTTTTCTCTACCAGGGGGAGTTTAGTATCAATTGGAATGCAGCAGTCCTGGGAATCAGTCTTTGGCGGATGTCCATAGCATTTTTTCACATGGCTCGAGTGGAGCCAATTCTTTCTGCCTTCGAGTTTCACAGCCGTCCTTGTAGTCATTAAAACGATCTTGGGTTCCTTCCAGCGGGGCTCCAGAGGGCTCGACCGGTCAAAATTACGAACATACACAAAATCACCAGGGATGATCTTGTGTGGCTTCACCTCGGTGTTGTCTGGAAAGGCTGCTGCGACCTGTGAACGACATGATTGCAGTGCAGACATCAAGGAAGCAAGGTAATCTGTCAGCATATTACTGTCAACATCAGTCAATTTACGGGGCAGAGGTGTCCCCCACATATTCGGTGGCCGACCAAAGACCACCTCATACGGGGATAGCCCTGTCCTAGAATGGGCTACCATTCGCATATAGAAGAGAGCAACTGGAAGGGCTACTATCCAGTCTACTCCTTTTTCTGCACAGACCTTGGCAAGACGTGTTTTCAGAGTCTGATTGTGTCTCTCTACTAATCCAGCTGCTTCGGGATGCCGAACACAGTGGAACTTCCATTGGTAACCTAACAAAAGGGAAACTTGCTTCATGAGCTCGGACGAGAATGGCTGTCCGTTATCTGAAACAGAAAACAAGAATCCCTGTTTGAACAATTGTAGGCTAGTGTGGCCAAACAGAATAGTTCTGGACGGGGTAGGAGATAAATGAGTGATTATTCTTATCTAAATTAACTCATAGTAGGCTGTTCAAGCAGGCAAGGACTAAACATTCACACAGCAGTATTCAAAAATGTATAAAATATATACTCCACGGGTCAAGATTTGTTGGTTGCACCAAAATTAAAATAATTTATTCCCTCCCAGTATGGGTTACAGTCTACACATAATAAAAAACAGTGAGATTAAAAACCACAAAGGTGGTGATACAATTACTATATGAAAGAACAAAACAGTCGACGCGGCGTTTCGGTGTATTTCTAATTCTTCACACCTTCTTCAGGACTTTTGTAAAATATTCATTCAGTATCTATAAAATTAAAAAATACATTTTACTATATGATCTCATGTCTATGTAATAACCAACAACCTTACGTTCCCACCGCCTTGCTCAAGAATTACACAGCTAATATTGTTATATACATTTCTTATCTACAACCCCTAGACGCAACATTTCTTGATCAGAAAAGTACACAGTTCATTTGTAGCATTATTGCTGGACTCTCACAGGCATTGTTGTCTATAAAATCCATGGGTTTAGTGAGCTATGCATCTGTATCATTGTGCATGTGGACAAAGTTACCTGATTTGATACGGACAAGGCTTTAAATTTTCCTTTTCTTTAAGCTTGAATTGCTTTCAATAGTGTATCATGGGCTGTTTAAAAATAAACACAGAATACTAATTTAGTGATTTTACCCATGTTTTCATGTTATTGAAATAACCGGTATTATACATATAGGTCCGGGGTTTTACCTTCGCATTAAATTGAAGAGAACCTACGTGTACACAGAGGAGCCACCGTCAATGTGATAGAATGGTCATCTTTTTCTTATGATCTAGAAAATTTACAATAATTGCAGCACTTATTATTTTTGCAAACTAAGGGTTTACATTCCCCATAGTGTTTCTACCATGACCAACTTTACTAACCTGTTTATGTTTATTTCACAGAAAACTTTTGGCCAAGGTATGATGTTCCCGTTGTGCCAATCTTCACCTTCTTACTTTGATGAAGTGGTCTGATATCAAAAATAAAAGGGAATGTATGTTTTAGGATCTTATCCCCATTGTTCACATTGGGTTATGCATCATTATTCCTAACTTAAGGAGAGCACATTTCACTAATAATATTAGCCCACTTATCTATTGTTGATCTTAGAGTAGGTTGTCTATTAGTCCTAGCCATGGGCAGTGTGCTTATGTAGGCATTACGCAAGGCTAATGCAATATTGTAGTTTGTAGATAGAGTGCTTATGTAGGCATTACGCAAGGCTACTGCAATATTGAAGTTTGTATTTAGCCTTCACAAAAGAAGAGAAAATATATCTAATAAAAAACGGCAATGTTTAAATGTTACCGCTTTACCGAGCAACATAAATTTCCTCTTTTGGATAGAAAACTTAAACTGCACAATGCTCAGTTGTCTTTCTCTCACGGGACTAAATTAACCCTACAGTCTAGAACTCCTCACGCTTTTCAGTAAAGGAGAAAAACGATATGCGCATCCCGAAAGGGATATTGCCTACCTCTGATTAAAAAATCGGCCTCCCTGCTCCTCCGTGTGTCAGGACTCCATGCGGATTCGAAGTAGAATAGGTTTCCCGAAAGAGCATCTTTTTATGCTGCCTCCGCCTGTCTTGACCCGGAAGTCGTCGGAACGACGCGAGTACTTAAATTATATATTGCGTTCTTACCGAATGGTCTTTATTTTTTATTTATAGTGGATGCTTTGTCTTCCAAATTAATTATTAGGAAGCATCTTTGGCGGCAGACATGCGTGGATTTTGTTACTCATCACGATGTCTGACCCGGAAGTGGAGCACTAAATTTCGTAATGTGGCACCGACAAGCCCTTCAATATTAAAGTAAAGGGCTCAGCAATCGAAGTGGCAATAGGGACTTACTAGTGCCCCATATGTTTGCAGTGTTATCTTATCTCGTCCTCATAAAAGTGTATATTTTATTTCTGACATCCTATAGTTATGTCGGACATTTTGTGTTGGGACGATATCGATCAAAAGGGGTCGGCCATTTTGGATAGGGACATGGCTCGGTGATTAATATTAGCCCTATTGCCTCCAGCCCGGTTTTGAAGATACTCCCATTTATCTGTTTCGAGTGTCTTATATATTTTTGTTGATGTTTACATCTTGTACAATAAATCATAATCCATCAGCTTAATACATAACAATGCCATACTGTTACATTTTCAATACTAATAAGTATTTATAATGCATTTGCCGGATAAAACTCTCTCATTAACCTGAAACACCAGATTACATAAATCAACATTCCAGAATTATAAATTATATATGTTATCTCAGATCTATACAGTTTAACCAGTATGACATGGCAATCTATTTCTGAATAGGCCGCATGATTGCTCGCTATTACTTTAACAATACTATTTTCAAATATAAGCCCAGTGATTGTATATGAATCAAATATACAGATGTACATGTCGTCCTACTTGCAGACACTCAACAAGCTATAGTTCTTAGTTCAGATTTTTAGACTGACATCACATCTAGCATATCTGACACCTTTAAAACTTTTGTCCATATATAGGAGTTCACTGACCCAGCTATTTCTACCTTTTGTTCGTTTAGAGAAAAATGTGGGAAAATTCTACGTAAATGTAACTGTTCCTAGAAACTTGGAGATAAGGAGAGTACTGTCAGATATTATTATTGTCATATTATAGGATTATTCTTTCCCATTCCTCTCTGTTATTAAGGCCAGTTCGGAATGTATCGAATAGGGACATAAAGAATTGTTCTCTCTTTTTCCTTTTATTGTTGAAATTTCCGCCTCTTGAGTTATGCATTATGACTTCAACCACACACCACTTAAGATCTTCTAATTTGTGGTTGTGTGTTGTCCAATGTTCCACCAGTGGCGCAGATTTCTTTTTAGTCCTAATAGCCGACCTGTGTTCAGTGATTCTTGTTTTAATTTCCCTGGCTGTTTCGCCTATGTATGCTTTATTGCAGGGGCAGGTGATCATATATATTAAATCTTTAGTTTTGCAGTTTGCAAAGTTTTTTACATTATATGATATGCCATTATAAGATATCCGGTTGCCTTTAATCATTGATGCACAGTTTGAACATGTATTACACGTGAAATTACCAGTGGGTAGAGGGGTTCTGTTGATAGTATTAGAAATATTGCGGGTCTTGTCTTTGTATGTGTGAACCAAACAATTTTTAATTGTTCTGTTTCGGCGGAAACTGAACATTGGTTTCGGGATTTTCTCACCAGGTCTGTTATTTAATAAAGACCAATTGCGATTGATAATATTTTTTATTTTATTGCTTGCTATGTTATAGTTAGTCACGAAGATCAGTCTATCATCCTTCTTATCCATTCTTTCTTTGTCTTTATTGAATAGTGTTTCTCTGTTGTAATACTTCGCACGTTTGTATGCGCGTTTAATCAGTTTATCAGGATATCCCCGGTCTCTAAGTTTCACCGAAAGGGCATCTGCATGCCTGTTGTAATCATGTAGGTTGGTACAATTGCGTCTAATGCGCAAATATTGTCCGAAAGGTATATTGTCCTTTTGACTATTCGGGTGGTTACTTTTGTAATGTAACAATGTGTTACGATCACTTGGTTTGGTGTAAAGATCCACCCCTAATGTCGCATTTTCCACTCTAATTTTAATGTCTAAAAATTCAATTGCCTGTTTATTAAAATTGGAAGTAAATTTGAGATTTTTATCTCCCAAGTTCAACCAAAGTAAAAAATCATTGAGTAACTCAACTGTACCTGTCCAAATAAAAAAAATATCATCAATATATCGCGACCAACATGTAATGTTCTCGCTAAAAGGTGCTATGTTATTAAAAATGTGTTTGTCTTCAAAGGCCGCTACATATAAGCAGGCTAGACTTGGGGCGCAGGTGGCCCCCATACTGGTCCCCTTTATCTGCTTAAAAAAGCTGTCTTTAAACAAAAAAATATTATTTTTCAAAATGATTTCCGCACTTTCAATAATGAATGTAGCATGCCGGCTCAAATCATCAGTCCCATTTTTTAAGAGGCCCTCTAACATGGTGATAGTATCATCCTGCGGGATGTTGGTGTAGAGGGCCTCTATATCCAGAGTCACTAGCCATTGAGTGGCGATATCAAAAGGTAAGCCTTCTATTTTCTCAATCATACACGTAGTGTCTTTTATGTACGCCTCTTGATCTGTTACTATTGGCTGTAAGAACCTATCTATATATTTACTAAGG
This sequence comes from Lissotriton vulgaris, assembly GCF_964263255.1. NCBI lineage: Eukaryota > Metazoa > Chordata > Amphibia > Caudata > Salamandridae > Lissotriton > Lissotriton vulgaris. The sequence continues at coordinate 26,119 of NW_028249108.1, forward strand.
GGTTCTGTAATAGAATCAATGGAGGATACAATTGGACGCATTGGAGGATCTAATAAATTTTTGTGGACTTTAGGGAGTCCGTACAAGGCGGGGATGATAGGTGTCTCATTTTTTAAAAAATTGTATTCATCCCGGCAAATGATTTCATCTTCAAACGCGAAATTGACCAGCACATGTACCTTTTGGATCAGGGTGTCCCACTCCCGTCTGCTAGAGGGACAGTAATGTTCAGGATTGTTCAAAAGTAACATCATTCTTCTTTCATAGTCTTCAGACCTCATGAGTACTATGCTCCCACCCTTATCCCCGGGTTTGATGGTTAAAGATTCATTATTTTCAAGATTTTTCAGAGCAGCTCGTTCCTCTTTATTTAAGTTGTTGGGTCCTCTTAAAGGGTGTGCTAAAAGTTCTGAAATGTTGCTTTCAACTACTTTTTCGAAAAGGTCTATTTGTTTGTTCACCATGCCCACATGGGGTGTCCAGGTTGATTTGGGTTTGAGGCCCGATTTGTTAGTCTGACCTTCTCTTGGGGGCTTATCTTTAAAAAAATCCTGTAGCCTAATCTTTCTAAAGAAACCTTGTAGGTCCCTTTCTAGGTTATACTTGTCAACCCGGTTGCTAATGGCAAAACCTAAGCCCTTCTCCAAGACATCCATTTCTGTTTTATTTAAAGTGATGTCTGAGAGATTGATGATAGCAGCTTTTTGTTTCAGTCCTAGGACTTAGGTTTTGCCATTAGCAACCGGGTTGACAAGTATAACCTAGAAAGGGACCTACAAGGTTTCTTTAGAAAGATTAGGCTACAGGATTTTTTTAAAGATAAGCCCCCAAGAGAAGGTCAGACTAACAAATCGGGCCTCAAACCCAAATCAACCTGGACACCCCATGTGGGCATGGTGAACAAACAAATAGACCTTTTCGAAAAAGTAGTTGAAAGCAACATTTCAGAACTTTTAGCACACCCTTTAAGAGGACCCAACAACTTAAATAAAGAGGAACGAGCTGCTCTGAAAAATCTTGAAAATAATGAATCTTTAACCATCAAACCCGGGGATAAGGGTGGGAGCATAGTACTCATGAGGTCTGAAGACTATGAAAGAAGAATGATGTTACTTTTGAACAATCCTGAACATTACTGTCCCTCTAGCAGACGGGAGTGGGACACCCTGATCCAAAAGGTACATGTGCTGGTCAATTTCGCGTTTGAAGATGAAATCATTTGCCGGGATGAATACAATTTTTTAAAAAATGAGACACCTATCATCCCCGCCTTGTACGGACTCCCTAAAGTCCACAAAAATTTATTAGATCCTCCAATGCGTCCAATTGTATCCTCCATTGATTCTATTACAGAACCCCTTAGTAAATATATAGATAGGTTCTTACAGCCAATAGTAACAGATCAAGAGGCGTACATAAAAGACACTACGTGTATGATTGAGAAAATAGAAGGCTTACCTTTTGATATCGCCACTCAATGGCTAGTGACTCTGGATATAGAGGCCCTCTACACCAACATCCCGCAGGATGATACTATCACCATGTTAGAGGGCCTCTTAAAAAATGGGACTGATGATTTGAGCCGGCATGCTACATTCATTATTGAATGTGCGGAAATCATTTTGAAAAATAATATTTTTTTGTTTAAAGACAGCTTTTTTAAGCAGATAAAGGGGACCAGTATGGGGGCCACCTGCGCCCCAAGTCTAGCCTGCTTATATGTAGCGGCCTTTGAAGACAAACACATTTTTAATAACATAGCACCTTTTAGCGAGAACATTACATGTTGGTCGCGATATATTGATGATATTTTTTTTATTTGGACAGGTACAGTTGAGTTACTCAATGATTTTTTACTTTGGTTGAACTTGGGAGATAAAAATCTCAAATTTACTTCCAATTTTAATAAACAGGCAATTGAATTTTTAGACATTAAAATTAGAGTGGAAAATGCGACATTAGGGGTGGATCTTTACACCAAACCAAGTGATCGTAACACATTGTTACATTACAAAAGTAACCACCCGAATAGTCAAAAGGACAATATACCTTTCGGACAATATTTGCGCATTAGACGCAATTGTACCAATCTACATGATTTCAACAGGCATGCAGATGCCCTTTCGGTGAAACTTAGAGACCGGGGATATCCTGATAAACTGATTAAACGCGCATACAAACGTGCGAAGTATTACAACAGAGAAACACTATTCAATAAAGACAAAGAAAGAATGGATAAGAAGGATGATAGACTGATCTTCGTGACTAACTATAACATAGCAAGCAATAAAATAAAAAATATTATCAATCGCAATTGGTCTTTATTAAATAACAGACCTGGTGAGAAAATCCCGAAACCAATGTTCAGTTTCCGCCGAAACAGAACAATTAAAAATTGTTTGGTTCACACATACAAAGACAAGACCCGCAATATTTCTAATACTATCAACAGAACCCCTCTACCCACTGGTAATTTCACGTGTAATACATGTTCAAACTGTACATCAATGATTAAAGGCAACCGGATATCTTATAATGGCATATCATATAATGTAAAAAACTTTGCAAACTGCAAAACTAAAGATTTAATATATATGATCACCTGCCCCTGCAATAAAGCATACATAGGCGAAACAGCCAGGGAAATTAAAACAAGAATCACTGAACACAGGTCGGCTATTAGGACTAAAAAGAAATCTGCGCCACTGGTGGAACATTGGACAACACACAACCACAAATTAGAAGATCTTAAGTGGTGTGTGGTTGAAGTCATAATGCATAACTCAAGAGGCGGAAATTTCAACAATAAAAGGAAAAAGAGAGAACAATTCTTTATGTCCCTATTCGATACATTCCGAACTGGCCTTAATAACAGAGAGGAATGGGAAAGAATAATCCTATAATATGACAATAATAATATCTGACAGTACTCTCCTTATCTCCAAGTTTCTAGGAACAGTTACATTTACGTAGAATTTTCCCACATTTTTCTCTAAACGAACAAAAGGTAGAAATAGCTGGGTCAGTGAACTCCTATATATGGACAAAAGTTTTAAAGGTGTCAGATATGCTAGATGTGATGTCAGTCTAAAAATCTGAACTAAGAACTATAGCTTGTTGAGTGTCTGCAAGTAGGACGACATGTACATCTGTATATTTGATTCATATACAATCACTGGGCTTATATTTGAAAATAGTATTGTTAAAGTAATAGCGAGCAATCATGCGGCCTATTCAGAAATAGATTGCCATGTCATACTGGTTAAACTGTATAGATCTGAGATAACATATATAATTTATAATTCTGGAATGTTGATTTATGTAATCTGGTGTTTCAGGTTAATGAGAGAGTTTTATCCGGCAAATGCATTATAAATACTTATTAGTATTGAAAATGTAACAGTATGGCATTGTTATGTATTAAGCTGATGGATTATGATTTATTGTACAAGATGTAAACATCAACAAAAATATATAAGACACTCGAAACAGATAAATGGGAGTATCTTCAAAACCGGGCTGGAGGCAATAGGGCTAATATTAATCACCGAGCCATGTCCCTATCCAAAATGGCCGACCCCTTTTGATCGATATCGTCCCAACACAAAATGTCCGACATAACTATAGGATGTCAGAAATAAAATATACACTTTTATGAGGACGAGATAAGATAACACTGCAAACATATGGGGCACTAGTAAGTCCCTATTGCCACTTCGATTGCTGAGCCCTTTACTTTAATATTGAAGGGCTTGTCGGTGCCACATTACGAAATTTAGTGCTCCACTTCCGGGTCAGACATCGTGATGAGTAACAAAATCCACGCATGTCTGCCGCCAAAGATGCTTCCTAATAATTAATTTGGAAGACAAAGCATCCACTATAAATAAAAAATAAAGACCATTCGGTAAGAACGCAATATATAATTTAAGTACTCGCGTCGTTCCGACGACTTCCGGGTCAAGACAGGCGGAGGCAGCATAAAAAGATGCTCTTTCGGGAAACCTATTCTACTTCGAATCCGCATGGAGTCCTGACACACGGAGGAGCAGGGAGGCCGATTTTTTAATCAGAGGTAGGCAATATCCCTTTCGGGATGCGCATATCGTTTTTCTCCTTTACTGAAAAGCGTGAGGAGTTCTAGACTGTAGGGTTAATTTAGTCCCGTGAGAGAAAGACAACTGAGCATTGTGCAGTTTAAGTTTTCTATCCAAAAGAGGAAATTTATGTTGCTCGGTAAAGCGGTAACATTTAAACATTGCCGTTTTTTATTAGATATATTTTCTCTTCTTTTGTGAAGGCTAAATACAAACTTCAATATTGCAGTAGCCTTGCGTAATGCCTACATAAGCACTCTATCTACAAACTACAATATTGCATTAGCCTTGCGTAATGCCTACATAAGCACACTGCCCATGGCTAGGACTAATAGACAACCTACTCTAAGATCAACAATAGATAAGTGGGCTAATATTATTAGTGAAATGTGCTCTCCTTAAGTTAGGAATAATGATGCATAACCCAATGTGAACAATGGGGATAAGATCCTAAAACATACATTCCCTTTTATTTTTGATATCAGACCACTTCATCAAAGTAAGAAGGTGAAGATTGGCACAACGGGAACATCATACCTTGGCCAAAAGTTTTCTGTGAAATAAACATAAACAGGTTAGTAAAGTTGGTCATGGTAGAAACACTATGGGGAATGTAAACCCTTAGTTTGCAAAAATAATAAGTGCTGCAATTATTGTAAATTTTCTAGATCATAAGAAAAAGATGACCATTCTATCACATTGACGGTGGCTCCTCTGTGTACACGTAGGTTCTCTTCAATTTAATGCGAAGGTAAAACCCCGGACCTATATGTATAATACCGGTTATTTCAATAACATGAAAACATGGGTAAAATCACTAAATTAGTATTCTGTGTTTATTTTTAAACAGCCCATGATACACTATTGAAAGCAATTCAAGCTTAAAGAAAAGGAAAATTTAAAGCCTTGTCCGTATCAAATCAGGTAACTTTGTCCACATGCACAATGATACAGATGCATAGCTCACTAAACCCATGGATTTTATAGACAACAATGCCTGTGAGAGTCCAGCAATAATGCTACAAATGAACTGTGTACTTTTCTGATCAAGAAATGTTGCGTCTAGGGGTTGTAGATAAGAAATGTATATAACAATATTAGCTGTGTAATTCTTGAGCAAGGCGGTGGGAACGTAAGGTTGTTGGTTATTACATAGACATGAGATCATATAGTAAAATGTATTTTTTAATTTTATAGATACTGAATGAATATTTTACAAAAGTCCTGAAGAAGGTGTGAAGAATTAGAAATACACCGAAACGCCGCGTCGACTGTTTTGTTCTTTCATATAGTAATTGTATCACCACCTTTGTGGTTTTTAATCTCACTGTTTTTTATTATGTGTAGACTGTAACCCATACTGGGAGGGAATAAATTATTTTAATTTTGGTGCAACCAACAAATCTTGACCCGTGGAGTATATATTTTATACATTTTTGAATACTGCTGTGTGAATGTTTAGTCCTTACCTGCTTGAACAGCCTACTATGAGTTAATTTAGATAAGAATAATCACTCATTTATCTCCTACCCCGTCCAGAACTATTCTGTTTGGCCACACTAGCCTACAATTGTTCAAACAGGGATTCTTGTTTTCTGTTACAAAGACCCCCTTCCCTGCTATAGACATCAGGGGTACCTCCTTCTGTTTAATTCTGTCCGTTATCTGAATACACGACACGAGGCAAACCATACCTCGGGAAAAATTCGCGAACCAACTGCTTGGCAGTGGTCACGGCAGTGTAATCGGGGACTGGATATGCTTCTGTCCATCGGGAAAGTGCACATACAACTACGAGAACGTACTTGAATCCTCGACAACGGTCCATCTGGATATAATCCATCTGGAGGACTTCAAAAGGATGATCAGGAGGATGAAATCCACCTTGCTCTACGGGAATGCCTTTACCTGGGTTGAACTGACAACAGATCATGCAAGTACGCACTTTCTGTTTTGCTGCTGCTCGTAAATGCTTATTGAACCAGAGGTTCTGTAAACTGTCTAACATAGCTTTTTCTCCTAAATGTGCAGGACTATGTGCTGTGTTAATGATAACTTGAACCATAGAGTCGGGGAGAAACCATGTGGCTTTTCCCTTCGTCATCCATCCCCGTTCTGTCTGGATCCCTCCTAGTTCTGTCCATTTCTTGATTTCGTCTGGGGTAGCATGTGTCTGTATGCCAATTACATCTAGGGCTGGATCCCTAACTGTCATGCATTGTGTCGGAACTACTGTCTTTGTCATATCAGTCGTATGAGTATGAGTCTGAGCTGTATGCTTGGCTGTTCGATCTGCCAGGTCGTTACCCTGGGAAATGGTATCCGTGACTTTCGTATGTGCTTTACACTTCATGATGGCTATGGCTGAAGGCAAATGTATTGCTTCTAACAGAGCTTGAATGAGGGGACCGTGCTGTATCTTGGCACCGTGGGAAGTTAGAAAACCTCTCTCTTGCCAAAGGACTCCGAAGTCGTGTACAACTCCGAATGCATAACGGGAATCTGTGTATATGTTAACTTTCCGGTTCTTGGCTCGAATACAGGCTTGGGTCAGAGCGATGAGCTCTGCTGCTTGGGCAGACAGGGTGTCAATACGATGTGTTTCTATGACTTCAGTTTCAGTGGTCACTGCATATGCGGCCACTAACTCTCCTGTACTTGCTCTCATACATGAACCATCCACATAAAGTGTCAGGTCTGGATCTGGTAATGCGATATCTGTCAAGTCTTGTCTGGGCTTCGTCATAGTGTTAATGACTTCCACACAGTCATGTGCCATAGGGTCTGTTGTACTTAACGGTAAAAGTGTAGCAGGATTCAGTGTGTTGCAGCGTCTGATTTCTATGTGTGGCTGGAATAACGTCAATTCATAACCTGTCAGTCGTGCTATAGTCAAGTGTTGAGTCTGTGTTCGGTTTAAAAGAACTTCCACGGAATGTGGAACCTGTACTGTCAATTGGTGACCTAATACTATGGAATCACTTTGTCTGATTGCTAGAGCTGTTGCTGCAACTGATTTCAAACACTCAGGCAGAGCCTGGGCTACTGGATCTAATGTACTGGAAAAATAAGCACATGGTTTGTGTGAACCAGCTTGATCTTGGGTGAGTACTGACAATGCAGTACCTTCGCGTTCTGTGACGAAAAGAGTAAAAGGTTTGCTGTAACATGGTGTCGCTAAAACTGGTGCTTGACATAAGGCTTTCTTTAAGTCGTCAAAAGCTTGTGTATGTTCCTGAGTCCAAGGCAGGACAGTCGATGACGCTGCCTCCTGGGTTGTCAACTGTATAAGGGGCTTGGCTAGATATGCGTACTGAGGGATCCATTGTCTACAGTAAGAGGTGAGGCCTATGAAGGCCCGTACTTCTTTTTGTGTCTTGGGTTGTGGCATATGTACAATTAACTGGATGCGGTCAGGTGTAAGCTGTCTCCCCCTCTTGGACAGCAAGTGACCAAGGTACACAACTTGCTGAACACAGAATTGCAGCTTCGAAGGAGACACTTTGTGTCCCTTGTCGGCCAGAAAATATAGGACTGTCAGAGATGCTTGTTCACATTCTTGTTCACTTCGGGCGGTGATCAATAGATCATCGACGTACTGAAGTAGGGCAGTGTTAGCAGGCATGTGGATACTGTCAAGTTGTCTTTTCAATGCTTGGCTATAGATACTTGGACTTTCCGTGAACCCTTGAGGTGCATGTGCAAATTTAAAGCTTCGGCCATTTAAACTGAATCCGAAAAGGTACTGGCTCTCCGGATCAATGGGAACACTAAAGAAGGCATTCTTATGATCGATTACAGTAAAGAACACCGCTTCAGAATCAATAGCAGTCAATAGGGATGAAATATCTGGGACCACTGGAAACTGGGGTATGATACATTTGTTAAGCTCTCTGAGATCAATCACTAGACGATATACAGGAGGTGCATTTGGATCAGTACTTTTGAGAATCGGAATGATTGGAGAATTACAAATATTGGAGTCAGTTTCTACAACTACTCCTTGAGCAATAAGCTCGTCAATGATTTTCAATAAGGCTGCTACAGCCTCAGGTGGCAATTTGTATTGTCGGATTCTGGGCAGAACAACACCTTGCTTGAGTGTAACACGATATGGTGTAATATGCATGCAACCTACATCAGTCGGACCTTGTGCCCATAAATGCTGTGGTACATTCTGTAATCGGGGATCAAAATCTCTCAACACATAGTGACCCTTAAAGTCACGCAAAAAAATCTCACTCCTTCCGGAGAACAACAAATTACAGCTCCTAGAGCTTTCAGCGTTTTGATACCAAGCAGGTTTTCTGGACATGATTTCGTAAGCAATAAATCTGTAGTACGGGACAATGGACCAACTGCAAGGGGAACTGGTTTCGATACTTCATTAACAATAGGTTTTCCTGAAAATCCAAGGGAAACATTCTGTGAGCCTGAGAGGGGTGCCCCTGGAACCTCGTCATGACTAATGGTAGTTCTGCTTGCCCCTGTGTCAATCAAAAATTTTCTGTCTTTTCCTAATACTTGACTATGTACATAAGGACCGTCTTGATCTACAGGAATCTCGATGAGAGGCAAACCTACTTCCCTCTCTAGGCTATTTCATGAATACTGTTGGTAATCTGGATACTCTGACTGTGCATACTGGTACATCTGCTGTGTGACGTGTTGTGTTGTGGCAATGGGCTGAGGCTGGGGTACCGCTACGGTCTGTTGCTGTGCATGTTGTGGAGCAGGTTGCGGATTCTGCTGAATATTCTGTTGAACATATTCTGGCCTAGGCTGACGTGGTCTTTCTTTCGTTTTGCCCGTAGCAATATTGTGTTTCAGAACGGCACAATCACTTATAAAATGACCTGGCTGTTTGCAATAATTGCAATTACCTTTAACAGGACCTGTAGGACGACTAGTCTGTGTGTTCTGCATGTTACCCCTCTTCTGACCATCTGCTGGAACAGACTGGGCAACTAATACTTTCATTTTAGTATCTTTCATGCGTCTTTGTTCATGATCGTGTTCCTCTCTGATTCTATTCTGGTGGTACTGTAACATCTGTAACATTTGGGAAGGCGTATTTGCTTGCCATGTACTTTCGACTTTTAATACTCTATTCTTAACCTGGGGTAAGGAATTCTCAACTAATTTAGTCACGAAAAGATGTGGAAATGACTCGCTACTTGTTTTCAAGCCACTATTAATAATAAAACATTTCTCAAATCTAGAATAAAAATCACTAGTGTCTTCGTCTGGTTTCTGCTTACAGGCTGAGATTGCATCCCAATCTTCCTTTTTAACTGTCAATAATCTAGGCAAAACTTGTACTAACAATCCTGGTAATGCTTTAGTTTTGTCCCCAAGACCTAAACCTGGGGTACGTCCTTTGTCTTCATCTTCTAATTCGGTCCAATTAATCTTTTTATCTCCCACCTCCCAATCCTTCTCTTTCAGTTTCTCGTAAATCCCTGCTGGCAACAATACTTTTAACATTTTAAGAATGTCTGAATATGTGTAATCGCCCATCAGTAACATGTCTTTTAATTCACGGTGGAAACCTGCAGGATCTTTATTGTGACAAGGTACAATTTTCTTCATTTCCAGTAATTCCATTTTAGTCAAAGGAGTGTATACAAATACACGTTCAAGCGTATCATCTGGCTTCCGGATTGGGTGTACTTCTCGTAAGGGATTCTGTCTGTCTAGGTGATATGGCTGTCTAACTGGGGGTGGAACTGAAACAAGACGTGGAGTCAGGAACGTACTATATTTGTGACGTTGTTCTAAAATGATGTCAATTAAATCGGTACCTAGGCCTCTCCATCTTCTCAGGAGTAAATCTTGCAATAGATTATACAATGGACCTGGATCAGATTGTTGGTTTTCATACTGGGTAATGAGATGTTGGGTCATGTATATACCAGCTAATCGCTGTTCTTCTGGAGTAAGACTTAAAAACGTTTGCACTACTAGATCATCTTTATATATACTGTCATCCCCGGCCCATTGGACTGCTGACCGGGCTAGTTCCTGATCACGTAAGGTAGTGAGTTCATGATAACCTATTCTTTCTTTCAGGATTTTATCAGTAACTTGGAATATATGTTCAAGAGAACATTGCTCTGGTATCGGGGAAAGGTATCGTTTCTTGCCTTCTAGACGAATGGGTCTGTCAAAAGGACTATTTAAAGGATACTGTTTAGGGAGTTTCGCTCTACCTACATACGCTATCGTATCTTGCGTCGCTACTGGATTCTCTGGCTCTTCCTCCTCGGAGGAGTCTTTATCGTCTGACTCTACTGCTCTATCGGCATTCTGTCGGGTATGCATGGCTACTATTTCTTTACGGATTTTCCTAGACATGGCATCTATACAATTCTGTCTGTCATGCTTACCATCTGCAATATTCTGACTCCATTTAGTCAATACATCCATCTCTTCTTGTACAAAACCTGGTCGATCTCGTTCTCTTATCAAACAATTAATAAAGAAACGTAATATTAACCCTTGTGTCTCAGTTTTCTGATGTGCCATGGCTTCACGAACACATTCAGGACCTTCTCCAGTCTGAATAAAATGATATATCTTGTCTAGATGGTCTGTCATTCCTGGTAGTATAACCAAATAATCTGCAACACGTCGTACACGTAACGAGGCTAACATCATGGCCCCTTGCTTGCCTGGAACTGGATCATATCTACAATCTGTAAGATATTCTTTAAGCTTTTCAGAAGGGGTCGCTTTCGGGGTACGCTGTGTAGCTAATTCTCTCATTGTCAGTCGATGTACTTGTGGCGGGGTTCGGTGGTAGCCTCCTACGGCACCTCCCGAAGCGGAAGCATGAGCATGACTTGACGTCATTGCGTGTGGGAGAGGTACATTTAACGGGGACGACTGAGTCGTATCTGTAGCAAAAGGGTTAAGAGGACCAGAAGTAGGGGGACCAGTGGCAGCAGCAGAAGGGGAAGTGACAACAGGTGCGGGAAGTAATCCTGGACGTGGAGGGGTCGTGGCTCGATCAGCAGGAATATGCTGTGGCAGATTATTATTAGCAGGATGTACTGGTACGTTGGTATATGCGGGAGCTACATCATCTAAATAGGAAGAAAGGAAAATATCTGCTGCGGTCTTATGGTGACGTACTTTGGTCGGAACCAATGGTGGTGGCAAGTTACTGGGTACTTCCGGGGTCGCCTTGGGCAGGCCCTCGGCAAGAACTGGATACATGCCTGTAATAAGTGCATTTCTTTGGCGGTCTAATTGTTCTGATCTGACCTGTTCTCCTTCTTCTAGTAACTCTTTTTCTCTGGCTTTTCCGGATTCTTCTCTACTTCTCTCTGCTTTTCTGAGTGCTTTTTCTGTTCTTCTATGCGATTCTTTACGCCACAATTCTATGGCGTCTTTCTGGGATTGTCTGGCTTTCTTTTTCCATAACGCTTCTTCTACTCTCATGATGCACTCGGCATCCCATGTCCCTGAGACAGGCCATCTAAACTTCTCTTCTAAGTGCTTGGTGTAGTCCACCCACAACTCTAAATACAACACAGCGTCTAAGCCGTGCTTGTGGTACATAAAATACCCTGGAGTGTCCCTAGGCGGGCAGGAACTGCTTCTTCGAGTATCCCTTTCCTAGTTCCTATCTGACGTAACTTTGAGAATAACGGCATTCTTATTTTGACTCGAACACAATAAACACAGTAATGAAAAGCAAACAGTCATTCATACCACGACATAAAACACATTAAATACATTTCGAATAGATACTGTCTAGTACATAACACACAATACTTGGAATCACGTGAGATAATGCTAGAAGGCTTGAATACGGAATCACTGAGTTACTGAATTACTAGATGCACTGCTAAACAGTACAGACCGGTCTCATAAAGAGACACGTCATACCGCGCTCACCTAAGTGAACACGTACGGACCAGGACTGTGTACCCAGACCTGTCTTGACCGGACACAAACTAATGCACCCGTCTAGATGCGTCCCTAGCAACGGTACTCACCGGGAGCAATACTTGAACTTGAACTTGAAGGCCTCGGACTGGACTGGACTTCTACTGGTACTGCTACTACGCATGCGCCTCGACACTTCGGAACAGGTGGGCCTCTGGATACCTCGGACACTGCTACTCTCGGCTGGGCTCTGGTCGGGATCCTCCGCACTCCTCACCGCCTCGTCTGGATGTCGATCGCAGTCTCCGTCACCTCCGTAGGCCTGAGGGAGATACAGGAAAAACCTGCAGATGCGCATGGGTGTCCGTCACGGCTGTGGCAGGGGGCAAGGCCTGCGACGCATCGCCGGCGCGTGGGGTGGGGGAGGGGTCCCTGTTCGGGCGCCAAATTATGTGGTAAATAAATTTACCTAGTCAATTTTTCCGTATAATTATCATTACAAGACAGCTCATTCAAATGAGAGGCAGAGTCCGTGGTATCTGAGTCATACGGGTTTTAATGGAAAACCTCGAGGTTGGAGATCATGTTCCGTCACCACTAGGGTTCGGGAAGGGACAGTCAACGTTTTATTAACATTACACATTATATATAGTGAAGTAACATAATTGAATCCAATACAGTAGGCGTAACAGGTGGAAAAGAGAAGATAAGAACACATGTGCGTAACAGGAGGCGTGAAAGAAGGCGTATAATAGGCGTACACGGAGGCGTGCACTGTACATGTCAGAGAAACGTCACAAGAATCGTCACATGTGGGTGGGTGCATAGAGAAAGTTGCAGAATCAGCAGAAAGCGCGGATGCGCGCACAGCTAGCATGACGTGACATAAACGTGTAACTGGGGAGAACTTTAACACTAGTAGAGGAGACAGAAGTCTGGGATGTCAGAACGACCTGGACCTATAACATATCTGGTATCTTATGTTTGGAGGATGTATTATCTGGAGTAAAAGGTCTCTCGGGCAGAGGCTAGTCTATACTGAATGCTAGTGCGTGCATATATGTCTACGTGTCTACGTGCAGGGCCATGGGCCTACTATGGCAACGGGAACTGTAAACGGGGACTGTAAATTACTTGCATGGAAACAGGAAGGCTTGCTCTTTGCTCTGCAGCCAGGGAGATGTTTACCTAAATCACTAGACAGGAATGTATTTTCGAGGAGGCTGAACAGATAACTTGAAGGCAAAATACGGTCTTGGCAGGCAGGCCAGGTTGAGCCAGGCACCGCTTCGCTTGGCAGGAAGTAAGGCAGAGGTCAGGGATACGTGTCCATGCTGCAGCTTTCAGAGGCAGGAGGCAGAAAGGGCTCGGAGACAGAAATCAGGGCCTAGCTCGGCAGAGCCAGGAAAAACGTAAAAGTGTACCATGTAAAGACGTTGGCATGGTATGGTTAGGAACTGAATTATCGATCCATTCATGGTGGATCTGAAAGAGGACATGTTAACGTTGGACGCAAATGTATTTGCGTCTTCATATTCGGTCATGGAGGGAAATTACATGTACTTGAAGCACGTACATGGAGACGTTGGGATACACGATAGGGGACATACTTGACCATAACATTTTCAATTACCTCAATTTCATTGCAGATCACTTTGGGGCCCTGAGGCAAGATAGCCACAAGGCTTCAGTGGTTCTGCATCTCACTTGGCCTTATATTCTGTGTCAACCCTTCTGAATTCAGCAAGGAGCTGATGGCCAGGTGTTTTACCTTACTGTTGCTTCAAAATACCATCTGTTTCAACTAATGTATCCCTGGTAATGGTACATGCTGCTCTCTATGGGCTTGGTCCGGTGTACTTAAGGAAAATTTTCAGTTTTATGTCCCCACCAGGCAATTGCGCTCTTCCACAATGCTGAGGGCATGCGCCCCCAGATTCTGTCTTAATAGGACAGGAGGCAGCTCCCTGGCCTATTTGGCATAGGCCGCCTGGAACACACTCCCGTTTGACTTATGTAGTCTTCACGATCCCCAAAAATTTAGAAAGAGGCTTAAAACTTTTCTTTTCAATTAAGCCTTTTCTCCATTCTCTGCTGGTTTCTTCTCCCTTTCGCTATTTTCACTTTAGGCTCATGCCGGGACACTCTTTGAGTAGCTGTACAAGTTATAAAATTTGATAACATAACATTAATATCAGGATGTAAAATATATTGTGGGATTTTATAACGCAGGCAAAAAGATCACTTTCCTTAAATATTTTTAAATATCATTGCAATAATTATTGCATTTCAAAATATCGTATGATATCGCTTTTGCTATTTTTATTGTTACTATTATTTTTATAATGTTTTGGATAACTTTCCATTGTATTTTGTAACTTGCATGTTATTCTCTTAGTCAATCTTTTAGAAGTTGGTTGTAGGGTAAAAGGGTGGGAAGTGTTTTATATGTTTGGTAATTTTTATGGGATCATTCTGTTTATTTATGGATCAATATCTCATACACAGTTGTGCGCCTACAACCCTGGGGCCGGCAGCGATGGGCAGTAATGTTTGCAAACACAGCTGTATGCCTACAACCCAGGGGCCAGAAGCGTTGAGAGATAGTTATGCAAAACAAAAGAAAATGTCAAATAACAACAAACAGAAACAATTCAAAATGTTTTACCACCCCCCTCCTATTCCTCCCTCATCTCCTGGCACTGGCCTTGTGTTGATCCGCGCATGTTACTTGGATTAGTATGTCCCATCCGAGTGTAAAGGTTATGAACAGGTATGCAGCTAGGGTGGACTGTAGTGACTCTCTCAGGCAGGAAGGAGGCGCAGGATTCGTAAGTATTGTGGGCAGGTGACTTCCCAAAATTCAGTAGATAGTATCTGAATGAACGGAGACCATAGTTCCAACATAGTTCCAAGAATTTCTGATCTTTATGGTCTGCCACCATGGACATTCGCTCCCTGACTAGAATTAGCCACAATCTCTGTAACCACGCCAACTTATCCGGGGCATCTGGTGCTCCCCATCTTTCCAGAATTTCTTGTTGCACAGCGAGTAATGCAAGAGCCCTTTGTCTGCCCTTCAGGGAGCGCAATAGGAATGTCAGAGAGTTTGGTAGGCTCAGGAGTGTAAAAGCTGGGAAGCGCGGGATTGACGTCTCAAATGCTTTATCTATGTCATCAAGGTCTGTCTCCCAGAAGCGTTTCTAATTTGGGCAGTGCCAAAGTAAGTGAACCTGTCCCTCGCATTTACCAAAAGTCAAAAATAGTGTAACTGCTGATATCAGAGATCATTTCCCTCGGATCGACCAGTCAAACAACGTCGCTTCCCAATGGTCACGAAAAAAGAATACGAACACACAACCGCAACCTACAAACCTATCAGTTGCCCCCAACTCAATGTCTCTCTACCCTAAAATAACTATTACCCGTAAGCCCATATTCTTAGACTCTGAAATTGTACCAGCAAAAATATCGGGTAGTCAATCCGCTCTTTCTCAATCACTACCCCTTTCTTCCCTTCCCTCAGAAGAACTTCTTACGCATCTAAGTTTGAGAAAAATGTCTTACGCGGCTCCCTGTATGTTAAGGCCTGTTTTCCCTGCTGCCTCACCTGTTAATGACTGCGTTACTGCCTCCGAATTAGAGAAAGATATTCCATCTCCTCAGCTGGGAAAAGAGAATTATAATGGTAAAGCCATGGCACACGCCTCAGCTGACTCTATAATCTGGATTTCATCGTCAGATTCCTTGACTCAATCTCCAAAGCTCTCAATTCAGCAAAGCTTACCACAGCATGAAAATATGACAAACTTGATAAAGGGCATATCAAGTAACTACACTCAAAAACGCAGCCTTGACTTCCTATCACAAACATCTACCCCAATTCCTAATGGGGCACTTCACTTTTCTGCTCTCAGCAATATTGCCTCTCCCGAGGCGCTGTCCAAAGCAAGTTCACCCATAGTCTCAACTGCACATATTAGCTATGTTAAAACTGGAATTAAAGACTACTGTCCCAACCTTGACCCTAACAAAAATCCTCAAAAATATTATACTGATCTGTCTATCAATTCATCTTTCGTCTGCAACCATCCCACTGAAAAAAATCCTGATTCGGCAGGCCTTAGTCAAAAGCCCTCTCAAGCAAGCCCAGGAATGCCTAAAGTTGAAATGCTTCTCGTAGCCACCAATAAAGCATTGCACTCCATGGCTAACGCTGCCCATCTGCATGCCGACAAATTGGAGACACAAATAGCTATTCTTCAACTACTAGCAGACTCTATAATGGGTATAGACTCTAAATTGGAACAGCTAAATGCACTGATACGAAGAGTCCAAAATAATGCGGGCCAAAATTTCACCTCCGCAGCACATTTAAGTCAGGAACTTCCCGCAAATATAATCCCGTATCCAAATCATACTCAGACCAACTGTACCTGTGAACCTTTAATAAAAAAACTCGAGTCCTTGCCTGAAATAATGTCCACTTTAATAGAAGATTTAAGGATAAAGTCTCAAAGTGTATCGCAGAAGACAAATTCTCCGACCCAACCTCAAACCCAGGAAACCTCTCCAACACTAAAATTAAATCAATCCAGTCAACTCAAGCGATAATAATAATAACTTGTAACTGGATCAACAACGACCTACTACCACAATAAATACCCAGTTCGATCAGCCACCTACCACAATAAGTTCTCCTATGCCTTTAATCGATACTAAACAAATTCTGAAGGAAGGACCCACGATGTCCAGAAAGAACAAGAAAAAATTGAAGAAATTAAACAAAGCAAAAAAAAAGAGTAATGTATTACTGCAATGGCTTGGAACAAAGAAGAGTGCCCATATTACAAATCAGGCAGAGGAGCTAGAAAAATCAACTGATTCGCAAAAAGACTCTACTGAAAATCCGAAGCCATCTCTAAATTTTATGCAGAAACTACTAGATCCAAAGGAGGATAAAGTTTCCAAAAATAGCAGTAACAACAACAAATCTTGTATTTACCATTCCATCCAAAATGACAAATCTAATAAACTGGTGACCAAAACCCCTTCCGTAGCAATCAACGGAAAAAGCACATCGACTATTGAAGATCTAAGTCAAATAAAAAGAGCCTCCATCACAGAAACTGTGTTACCAAGAATAGACGAAAAACTAGAGGATGCTCGACTAGACAACAAGACACTCCCTACCCAGGAACTAGTTATGAGCAATATGTCAATAAACAACTGTTGCACGACTCTAAAGATAACTACTCAAGAAAATCCAGGGCATCAAGGCAATGAAAAGCCCAAAACAGATCGTTTAACAGGTAGCCCGGCCGGGACACAACTGCATAAAGTCAATAGCATTAACCAAGAGGCTCGCCCTATACAGCTACAGTGCAAAAAAGTACTACTATACCCGGAATATGAATCCCAGGGTCGATGGGACATCTTAAACAGGGGAAATCTTTTAAAGCTATGCCAGCATCTTCCAGGCTTAGAAAGTGTCAACTCAGCGGACATTGAAACAGTGTCCTTTATAGATCCTGTTATGGGTCAGAAAAATGAGTCAACCTTGGTAACTTTTCTTAACTCAGAACTGGCTGCAACTTTTTCTAAGAATACAAAGCAACTGAGCGAATGGGGCATTCAAGCTAGCCTTTATACCACCATTAATTATCCGTCCTTTCTGAAAAACATCCCTGAACCCCTATTGACCAACAATATTAACCCTGACTTAAGTCTGGAAGGGAACAAATAACAGCTTCCCCCGATGTTACGCGGCCATAGAGCACAGGAATCAAAAACAGCCCCTTGGATTGACACTCCGCTCCAAGTAACAGCTACAACAGCAGGCGGCCCACGTAAATGTGTACTTAAACCAAACAAATCCCAAGACTGGTCCTGGCTTTCCAAGGCTTTAGGGTAGTGCACAGTCAATTCAGCTTGAAAATGAACCAAAGTGCGACACAGCCTGATGCTTAAACATTTGATCCTGGAACATCCGGGGCCTAACAAAAGAGAAAATAGGCCGTTTATCCACGAACCTCCGGAAGTTAAATGATATCTTCGCCATCCAAGAGACCTGGGCCCTGGTGAATACCATCTGGGAAGATTTCACAGTAGCCGAATCATTTGCCACTCCATCTACAGCAGGCGGCCACGCATCTGGAGGTGTGCTGATTGCCGTAAAGAATACATTGGTCGCTAAATTAGAGACACTGTATAATGGCAAAGGCGACTACATTTTCCTCAGCATTGAGACTAAGAGTCGTGTTAAGGGGAAAATAAAGCAAAAAATCATTCTTGGTTGTGTCTACTTACATCCCGTAAAAATTCGTCGGGAGACCACTTTAAGCAACTTGCTCCCTATAATAAATAATCTTGAAGCTTTATTCCCAAATGATCTGTGGCTGATAATGGGCGACTTCAACTCCAACCTAATGGATATTGACCCCACCCAATCCTCTCAAATATCATCAGTAAATGAAGAGTGGGCAATCCCGGAGATAAAGTCCCAATACCAACGGAAGGAAGCCAATGGAATAAAATTAGCAACAAAATTAAACCAATCAGGCCTACGCATTCTTAACGGAAGGTTAGCCTCTGATCAACCAGCTGCATATACCCATATATACTCATCCCGTATGGCGACTCTAGATTATATATGGATATCTTTCACTGCATTCCATTTGGCACCCCAGTTCTCGATAATACCATCTCTAGATAGCGATCATGCTATTCTAGTATGCAAGATTGCCCTTAGCCAGCAACATCGCCCGACAATTCCCCTGATTGGAAAGGAATCAATCCTCCAGAATGTAAGAAAATTAAGATGGTCTGAATGGAATCGTGAAGCAATAGAAGCGGAAGTCGACAATCTTCTCTCTGAACAGCGTCTGGATGACACTGATTACCAGGCAGGATCCTCCTGGGAGGCAAGACTTATTATAATTTAGAGATCAATTAGCATCAAAACTAACAAATAGCCCTCCAAAGGATCTTCCGGTCCCCACTACCTTGCTAGAGCAAAAACAACTTATAATTTCTACAAAGAGCAAATTAAATAAGTTGCAAAGAGTCCAAGCGAGCAACAAAAGGGAATATAAATCCCTGAGGAGTGACATATCTGCTGCCAGAAAAGACTATAGAAATGCCAGATTCGCCCTAAAAAGACAGGAAGAAGAGTTCCGTTGGGCGTCAGTCTTTGAGATAATCAAAACCAAGGACCAAAGGAAATTTTGGAATTGGATAAATGAGGCAACCAAAGCCACTAAACCACCCACTGCAGCTAATATCTCCCCTGCTGACTGGGAGAATTATGTTAAAATATTATACACAGCACCGTATACATCATTTAACAGCAGTAATATCCAACTTACACCTGATCAGCTTATCACTGAGGATGGCACTACCTCCACCAACAAGATAACAACAGAAGAAATAGTAAGAGTCATAAAGAAAATGTGTCCCCAGCGGTGCCCCCGGACCCAACGGGATCCCTACGCAAGTACTCAAAGCCTCCGCACAAAAATGGGCCGCAATACTGACCCCTCTCTTCAAGGATGCAATATTGGGACACGCAATCCCGCCATCTTGGCAAGGATCACTCCTTGTACCTTTCCATAAAAAGGGCTCGCGCTCCAATCCCGATAACTATCGAATGATAGCCCTGCTTGATGTGGATGGGAAAGCCTATGCAAGCGTACTTTTAAAAGAACTTACAAAATGGGTGGAAACGAAAAACTTAATCCCTTTTAACCAAACTGGCTTCCGAAAAGGTTGCCACTTTGAGGACAACTTGATTTCCATAGCCCATCTGATGGAAATAACCCTAGCGGCAAAAGGAAAATCAATGTACATGGGATTCATTGACTTTCGTAAAGCTTTCGACAGCGTTAGTCGACTTAAATTGTGGGAAAAACTGGCAGGATGGGGCATCCCACGGGCACTACTAAAAGCATTAATAGCCCTACACACGGACACCTGGGTAAAAATCAGAGTAACATCGAAATGATCTACCACTGATAAAATCTTTAGAAATAAAGGCCTAAAACAAGGATGCACCCTTGCACCACTACTTTTCAATCTGTATCTTGCCGACCTACCTGACTGGTTGTCCCGATCAAGAGCCTTCCCCCCAGGAATCGGCCAAAATAAAATCCAAATCCTGCAATACACAGACGACACCATTCTCTTAGATCAAACTCAGGTGGGCCTCCAAAGACTGCTCAATTCCCTCGCCCAGTATTGCAAAAACAATATGCTAGAGATAAACGTTAGTAAAACCAAAACGATGGCAATTTCACCTGCGAATAAAAAAAAGACCACGTGGTTTATAGAAGGGAAACCACTGGAGACTGTTGCTGCATACAAATATCTGGGCGTCTGGATTGACCATAAAGGGAGATGTTCGGTGCATACAACAGAGATGCAGGCAGCGGCTCGCAGCTTAGAGGGGGCCTTTATGAGAGCGAAGAGCGCTCTGCATTCCCAAGATTTTGTCCCTTTGATAAAACTAATAAATGCAAAATTCCTGCCTACAATCTCCTTTGGTGCAATAATCTTCAAAGACAAAATGAAAAACTGGCTAGATAGAGCACAATCATCATGCTATCGCCGGGTCTTTCGACTGCCAAATTCGACTTCCCATGCCCAAATCAGGAAAGAATTTTCCTTATTCTCTATGCGCTGGATTATGGGAGCAAGATTCATCTCATACTGTCTGAAAGCGAAACAAGCTAACTCCCATACGCTGAAGAACTGCATTAGACAGGGAGGTAGATAGCGTGAAGCATCTTTGTCTGCTATTAAATACTAGATCACTCAGCCGACATGCTTTGGATATCTATGATCTTCTGGTAACAGAAAAGCCTTTGTGCTTGATGTTGACTGAGACATGGCTAGGGGAGCTTTCTAACCCCGATATTGTTACAGCTATTCCCCCTGATTACAATATCTTTAGGCAAGATAGACTGAAAGGGCGAGGGGGGGTGTGGCATTTGTGGTAAACAAACGAGCCACTTGCACCACTATTCCTATGGATGTTATCATGGGATGTGAATCCCTTGCCTTCTCCATAGTATTATCGCCGTATCAATCTTTTAAAGGACTTCTAGTCCATAGGCCCCCGGGACCGACAGGCACCTTCTTTGAAGAGCTCCAGTCGATAATCTCGACACTGGTGCTGAGATCTGAGCACTGCATATTGGCAGGCGACTTCAATATCCACATGGATGATGGAACGGATGTAGACACGATCAAAATGATGGATGTTACGGCCCTCTTGGCCTTTCTCCATATCACCTTGGACCGACGCATGAAAAGGGCCACACCCTGAATCTGGTCTTCTCGACTACTTCTATAGAGATGTTGGTGCCCTTGCAGGTGCTATGGTCGGATCACAGGCTGGTCAAATACTATGTGTCGGAGGCAAAAAAAACATCTAGTGCTCCTCCACGGCAGTCTTGCCAAGGGTTGAGGGCGTACCACCGGGTGACTCCAGAATTGTTGGCACAGGCATGCCTGGCTCACCCATGCCTTATGACAGGGGACCTAGAAAGGGATTTAGAACTGTTGCAATCATGGCTCACGGATAGGTTGGATGATCTTGCCCCGGTGAGGCCTCCTCGCAATACAGCTAAACGGGATTTTGCCCCCCGGTTTACCAAAGCACTGGTGGCTTCACGGCGGCAGTGCAAGGTAGCAGAGAGAGCTTGGCGTTCGCAATATGATCCCGCGGCAAAGCTTGCTTACAGAGCCTCTGTCAAAGCCTACCATCGCAACATCCTCTCTGAAAAAAGAGGCTATTTTTCGAGGAGAATTGAGACTGCCTCCAATTCGTGCAAGGAGATATTCGTCATCGTGAGGGAATTTATGGCCCCTCGTGCTCCTTCGACTCAGGTACCCCCTACTGAGGCGTGGGTGAGTGCCCTTGCCAATTTCTTCACCTCCAAGATCAAATCGATTCAGGACTCTTTTCCCCTGAAGGGGGTTGAAGCATCTCACTATTCTGAGGGTGTCTTCGATTTAACAGCCAGTGCAGACCCGGTTCTGGCAGACTTTCCGCCACTTTCAGTTTCCTCGTCCTTGGACCTGATGGCCTGCCTTAAATCGGGATCACCTCTTGACGTATGCCCTGCCAAATTTTCGGCAAAGATGGCCGAAGTCATTAATCCCATCGTGAATCCTATTCTGAACAGCTCTTTGAGTGAGGGTGTGGTCCCTCAGGCCTGGAAGCAGACGATGATCATCCCTCTGCTTAAAAAGCCCGGCCTGGACTCGGAGGTGTTGGCTAATTACAGGCCCATTTCGCTTCTGCCGGCCTTTGCTAAGATCCTGGAGAAGCACGTGCATACGGTGCTCTCCGACTATCTGGAATCCCATGATCTGCTGCACTCCACCCAATCCGGCTTCCGCACCAACTTGAGCACCGAAACAGCACTCCTGGAAGTCTCTGAGGCAATTAAGGAGGTGCTGGACTCAGGGGGCAAAGCGATGCTTGTGATGCTCGATCTGTCAGCGGCCTTTGACACCGTCCCCCACGAGGGTCTCCTCGCCAGACTTTATGAGATCGGTCTGAGGGGGACGGTGTTCAGCTGGTTTTGATCTTTCTTGGCTGGCCGTCGGCAAACGGTCTGGGCCTCTTCCAGTTCCGCCGAGATGCCGTCACTGGGTGTCGGAGTCCCACAGGGCTCAGTGCTGAGCCCGACTTTCTTTAACATCTTTATGACCCCTCTGGCGGCACTGGCGGAAACTTTTGGGCCCAGATCGTTTCCTATGCCGATGATACCCAGCTCCTCTTTACCTGCGGGAAAGGAGCAGATTTTGACGGAGAGAGTATCCGGGGTTGCCTTGGGGCTGTTTTTAATTGGTTCCAGCTTAACAGCCTCAAGTGCAACTCGGATAAATCGGAGGTACTCTTCTTCGGCTGCAGATCGGACCCAGATTGGCAGGAATGGTGGCCTGCTAATATGTTTCCCCCTGCAGGCTCTTCCCAGTTAGCCAAGAACCTGGGGATTAAGATCGATAATGGTCTGACGTTGAAATCCCAGATTCTTGTTCTCACTGGTACCTACTTCGGCCTCCTCCGGATGCTCCGCAAGTTTCTTCCTATGCTCCCGGAGGATCACAGGAAGATAACGGTTCAGGCTATAATCGGCTCGAGAATGGATTACTCGAATATCCTTTATCTCGGCCTGCCGGAGTATCTGTTGCAACGACTGCAGGTGGTCCAGAATTCGGCAGCACGGGCCATCTTTGGATTACCCGGCCGAGCTAGAACCTCGGGCCTCCTGCAGTCACTCCATTGGCTGCCCATCCAGAAGCGGATAGTCTTTAAGGCCTTGGCCTTGGCCCATAAAGTTCTACATGCTTCAGGAGCAAAATATCTCCAAAAAAGGCTAGCTTTTTACCATCCTGCAAGGTCCCTGAGGTCGGAGTCTTTGTTTCTCGCCGTGGTCCCTCGCATAAAAAGGGCATGTATAGGAGGTCGATCTTTCAGACTGCTGGCTCCGCAGCTTTGGAATACTTTACCAGTGACACTGTGCAGTACCTCCAATCTGTTGGCATTTAGGAAAGGCCTAAAAACCTGGCTTTTTACTCTTTAGATATCAGTCTTGATTGTTAGTTTAGGGACTTCTCATTTTTCTGCCTTTCTTTTCCGTTATGTTGTGGTACAGGTTTGCAATAAAGCGCCGGGACACTCTTTGAGTAGCCGTGCGCTATACAAGACAAATATAACATAACATAACATAACATTTGGCTCCTGCTTAGCAACCCAACTACATCATGGAATAAGTATTTGACATTTTGCCTCAATTCCCTTGAAGCGGGGGATATATGGTCCTCTTCCCTGCCCGATGAAATGAAATCGAAGCTTTTAACCAAGCAAGCCAAAATTCTATCAAATCAATCAGATACGCAACAGGTTCTCCAGCTTTCTCACGGCTCCTGGGCTGCCAAACTATATGCCCCGAAAATATTACCATCCTATCTCGCAACAGCTATAAAGCTTCATAACAAACACCAATTAATGAGATTCCGTTTCGGCTTAATTCCGCTGAAGGCATATAAGTTTGGCCAAGGATACAAGAAAGAAGCCTCCTCTCAGTGCCGTTTCTGCAGCCAGGGAGAGGAAAGCCTAATCCACATTCTGTGCATTTGCCATCACCTCCGGGCGCAAAGAATATTTTGGCTGAGACCAATTTGGCTTTCTCTCGGCATTAGGACTTGCCAAGAAGAACTCGAGGCATGTTTGAGGGGGGACTCGCCACAATTGGCGACTCGCTTTGTAAAATTCATCATAGAAATTAATTCCTCGACTCTATCATCCGAGCAAGCCTGAATTTTAACCCTCCTAAGTGACATTTCCTTGGCTTTTCAGCTTTACCTTCCTTTTATCCAATCCATTAACTTTACTGATCTTTTTTAAAAGACTGGAATACCTCTTTTTTTTACTTAAAATGTCATTTTCTGTATGTGCACATTGCAATGATTTTAAATAATTGTGCAATAAAATTTTTACTTACTTAAAAAAAAGAACCAGGGAACCTGTCTGACTGTACCCCCGCAAGCACCACTCAGATTGACTCTTATCCCAGGAGTGAATGCGAGCCAGGGTAAGGTACCAGTAAGATAGCACTTTGTATGCTGACTCTGCGCCTGCCGTGTTATGTGCTGTGTGCCGAGCTCTGTAGTGAATGTCCTCCCATTCTTTGTCAGATATAGCGCGCCCTAACTCTTCTTTCCTTGGCTTCTGCCCTTTGCTCCTTTTGCTCTTCTCCACCCATGTCAGCCACACATAAAGTTCTGATATAAGGTGTATATCGTCTTGCTTTTGCACCAACCGTGTCTCAAACCCAGTTAGCTTTCTCGAGGCTACCTCCTGGTATGTTGGCCCCATGACTCAATGGCGAAGCTTCAAATATTGAAGCTCATCTGTTCGAGGGAGGTCGTAATCCTGTCTTAGTTGATCAAATGGGATCAAGCCCTCTGGGTAAACAAAGACCCTTTGCGTTTACAACCTTGTTCCCGCCACCTGTCAAATATTGTTGTGTTACGTCTTGGAGGGATATCAAGATTCCCGGTAATTAGAGTCATCAGGGACAGAAACGATGTCCAGTTCTTAGTGCATGCCACTTCGTCCCATGCTCTCATTGTAAGTTTCTTTACTGGTGAGGAATATAATCCCCAGGCCCTGTGTCTACGCAGCAGCCAGATCAGATTCAGATGTTGACTCCCGGAATAGTTTGGTCCAAAAAGGACCAGTGTTTTTCTGATAATGGCCATTTCCATTCTAGAATATAGTGTAGATGCGCTGGCTGTTGATACCTGTAAAGTAGAGGCAGACCCATTCCCGCATCTTGTGTCAAGCATTGCTTTCGGGGGCGGAGTTAGAGGTAATGCCTGGAAGATGTATAGAATGTGTAGTAAGACCATCATTTTAACCTCAGCAATTCTACCGAACCACGCCAGTCACAGGCGGCGCCTGCCGCTCAAGACCTGCACCGTCTGGTCCACGAGAGCAGTGTAGTTTAGGGCTAATGTCTTAGACACAGTGGGAGCCAGGGCAATACCCAGGTATGGTATGGACTGCTCAGCCCATGTCAATGGGAATGTTCTTTTCAGCAAGTCTTTCTGGGGAGGGGGGATCAAAAGTTTTAAAATCTGTAATTTAGTTAGATTTGCTTTAAATCCCGACACCCTTCCAAAACTTTCTAATACTGCCAGGAGAGCCGGGAGAGATGTCTGCAGCCGCATAAGAGAGAGGATCACATTGTCCGCATATAAACTGATAGTATGAGTCTCAGCTCCAAGCTTTATGCCTTTAATCTGTGGATCATCTCAAATTCTTTGTGCGATTGGCTCTAGATGCAGTGGAAAGAGGAATGGTGATAGTGGGCAGCCCTGACGGGTGCCTCTTGCTAAAGAGGAATCTGTTTGAGGACACTCCATTGATGCGTACAAAGGCTCGTGGAGCCCTGTATATGCAACTAAGCCACTTAGTAAAGCTCTCTCTGAATCCCAAATGCTTTAGCGTGTCAAAAATGGGAAGACCATCAGACTCGATCGAGTGCCTTTTCAGCATTGATAGAGAGGAATAACGCCTCTTTTTCCAATCATTGTATGAGATTTATGAGATGGAGTAGCCGTTTTATGTTGTCTCCTCCTTGTCCGGTGGGGATGGTGTCTCGAGTCACCTGGTTGACTCCGACAAGAGGAGAGGAGCTGCCCTGCCTGTGAGGTGTTCTCGGTTATCGGTGCTCGGATATCGTCTCCTTCGAACTGTGACAGTGTTTTTTCCCCAGATGCGCACATGGTTTCTCCTCAATGGGTTTTCTACATCCTCAGCAGCCGCCTGCAGATCAATTTGTTGCTCCCTTAATCGCAGTGATGGAGCAAGGATTCGCACATGAAGCGACTTGCTTGTATTCGTGAACCTCGGATAACGTTAATAAAGTAACCAACATGTTTGTTTTACTAATAATGCACATGTTACATAAAATATCGGGTGTCCGAGAAAAGCTTGCTTATGTGTTTTACTAACCATAATACGCTTGCAATTAAGATGGCTGCTGCTACGCGAGGGTTTCTACTGCGCATGGGTCTATACGCTTGCAATTAAGATGGCTCCTGCTACGCGAGGGTTTCTACTGCGCATGCGTCTGTCATACTCATGTGACATGACGTATTCTTTGCTTTGGAGGGAATCTGTCGCATCTGCGCACTAGTGCTAAAATGGCTGTTCTGTATTCTCACATGCGAGAAGCTTGCACTGCTGCTTTTGCTAAGCTGTTCATTCTGCCTAATCCTAATGCTATAGTTAAAATTAAGATAATGGGTATGGAGTAGAAATACATGGTATACAGTGTATTCATTTATTCTGTGTTCTAAAACTGTTTCTTTTCCATTTCATGTTACACTTTGAAAACTGGCCTGGCTTGTACCACTGTACTCCATCTTTGTTGAAACTGAGGCTCTGCGAAAGTCTCAAGTCTTTGGAACAGTGACCTTTGGACTATAGCCAAGGAGCTGACTGACTAGAAGATGCTCCTGGGAAAGTGCACTTGTGAACTCAGAATTATACAATGTTATACCAATTTATTGGTCAATAGAACATCCATTGTTGGGTGGAATAAAACGTCATGAGAACCTGAATTTGATGGGCGGGAACGTAAATTTGAATATGATTGAAATTGGGGATCCTTACACTTGCAACATTGGGGGGTGGTCCACTGACCTGGAAAACAGTATAACTAGGGTAGGCTTAGTTAGTTAATTTGTCCGACTTGTCCGAATAGCTGACCTGTCACTGACCCAACGCTCTCAATAGATGCCCAAGAGCAGAGGGCTGCGGAGCACTCTGCCGGAAGATCCGCTGACCCAATCGGGGTTCCGGGAAGCTGAGGTGCTGGCGAAGCACTTTGTCAGTGAATTTGATAACCCAATCGGGGTTCTGGCTATTAGCTGCAGAGAGGGAGTAGCGCAGGCGTTGCAACTGAACTGCGGGTGATGGTCTTAACCTTTGGTGGTCCTGTCCTGATCTAAATCTGGTTTATCCTGTCCTGATTCTAATCTGCACCTGCTGGCCTACTGGCGACTTCATCCTTCTTTGGGGTTTCTGTCCTTAACTGACCCGTGGCTAGGGTTGGTCTTCACACCATTCTAGGTAAATATAAATCTGTGTGGGTTCGTCATTACTTATGTTTTTCTCTCTTTAACTCATTTTCGTTAAACACTTTGATTGCATATGTTCCTTTTCTCTTACCCATTCCCTGTAGTAAATGATCAGTTTGTTTCTTTGATTTATTAGAATGTTCCACTATTCCTCACCCTCCCTTTAAAGTGCTTAAGTTTAGTTAATCAAAATAATAGCGTGTTCCATTTTCTTACCTTCCCTATAGCCGTATGGTCAAATTGGGTTTTTCGTGATTGTATGTTATGTTCCCTCTTCTTAACCACCCTTTGAAAATTGCTTAAAGCTATATTATTAGAATGTTCCTTTTCTTTACCCACCCTTAAGGAATTTGTTTAACTGTTTTTATAAATTAGCATGTTCCCTGTTTTATCTTCCCTTTAAGTATTACTAAATGATTGGCATAATATATATTTTGCATAGTTATACATTATTTCTAATACTCATTATTGACAGTCTTATTGCTTTCAATCTTTGGATCATGACCTTTGATGAAATTTAGATAAAGGCCCACATGCATCATTGTTACATTTTGCACTTCCTAATTTGCGAAAAATAAGGAATCGCAAATTAAGAAGTGCAAAATGCTATGCATCATTGTTTTCGGTATTCATTTGGGATTCGGTAAAAATCGCAATTTTTACCGAATCCCAAATGAATACCGAATTCTTAAGTGCATTTTCGCAATTCCTATTGATTCCTATGGGCCAAAAGGCCCATAGGAGTCAATGGGAAGGCATCAGCAAATTGCGAGTGGCACTTTGAAAATTTCATGGGTGCAGGGGGGGGTCCAAAGGACCCCCCCATGCACCCCTGAAATGTATTTTTCGCATCATGTTTCACACACACATGTCCTAAGGACATGTGTGTGTGAAACATGAATGTAGAAAAAAAACCATTTGCAGCATTTTAAACACTTTTTCCAAATTTACCGAGTGGTTCAACCACTCGGTAAATTTGGCACCCTAATTGCGACTTTGCACTTGTGAAAGTAATGATGCATTGCTTTTAAGAAATCGCACATCTGCGACTTCTTAAAAGCACCCGCAATTTTAGAACTCGCAACAATGTTACAAATTCTAAAATTGCTTCATGCATCCCAAAAAGCACTTTTGCATTCGCAAACGGCCGATTTTAAGTAATCGCACCGTTTGCGACTACAAAAATGCTTGATGCATGTGGGCCAAAGAGTTTAAAACTTTGCTGAGTCTGTGGTTATTATATGAGTGCAAATGTTATTTTACCTATTATTCTAACTCCCTGATCCAATAGGTTTATATGTACCAGTGACAAAGATTGGTAAGTCAATGGTATAGGACCTAGTAAATAAAATAGACTGGTAGTAGAGCGAAGGTTACCTGGTTAAGTAAATGTGTAATTGATTATGGGCCCAGGTGAGTATGGTAAATTTATAGTCGGGTGACCTACGCGCTCTATCAGCAGTATCTCCTGTTGCATCATTTCCAACTCTTTGTCCTTGCTATTTTCTTCCAACATTGCAACCCGGTCTCCAACATCATCTAGGTCTTTTCGTACTTCTTTTAGATCCACTGAGAACTGAGCTTCCATCGCCATAAAATCCTCGTGCAGAGATGTGAAAAGCGAGGTCATAAAGGCCTTGGTCGCCGGGGCATCAGCTGCGTCCGCCCTGTCTTTGTGATAATCATCTCTCGCCGAGCTGCACTCGGGGGTACCCGTCAGTGACTGTTTTGTTAGCATATACTTCACCGAGCGTACCTTCTTCACCCTGGCCGTCGCCATTGGCGCCATGTATCTGGGCTGGCCTATCGCTGTGAGCTCGGGGGCAATGGGCAGCGATTCGCAGGCCTTGAATTCTTCTTCCTTCGTCCCACTATGTGCTCTGTTAGTACCTCCTGTTAAGTACCTCCTGTAGACCAAATCTGTCTAGTGGTTGGTTGGGCAGTCTTTGATCTTTTGCCCTAACTAGCAGGCTTCGGAAGGTCCGAAAAGTTTTCCTAAACTGTGCCCTCAAGTTTGCCTGTGTTATTTTGCACAAGCAACTGTGCTATTTATGGGTCCGCCTAACAAACATACCTCTCCTCTGACTCTGCAGTTCAGCACGGCGTCGCTTTAAGGGGACTCTCCTTCACTGTGGTATCGTGTTGGTGTTGCGCGCGTGTGTGTCTCGTGTTGTGTGCGTGTGTGTGTCTGTATGTGCGTGTGTGCATGTGCTCATGTGGAATGCGTGGAATGTATGCAAGGGCGAATGCTGGGGTAGTCAGTTACTGGAAGGGAGGACGGAGGACGTACTATCGTGTTGCTGTATTGCCATTACTTAAGTGTTAATAAAGATCAATTGAAGAATCTACATGCCTGCGGAACTTCTTTACAACACATGGCGACGAGCGGGATTTGGCAGCAGCAACATCGATTTTCTTAAAGGAAAATTTTTTTTTTTTTTTTTTACTTTTAAATTTTGTTGGACCAGTGAATATGATCGCTATCAATTACTAACCAACGGATTACTTCTAAGAGACTTTCAACTACAACAGTGAGTAACTTCTGGCTGAACTTTTGTGAAAGTGAAGAGTTTACCTTAAACCATCTACTGCAACGTATGATGCATCTTTTAAACTGAACGACTCGTGAAGAACAGTTGCGCGTGCAGTTGATCTCTTAGTCTTCCCGTAGCTGATCGTCATCGTCACGTGATAGTGTCATCACGTACTACGCACAACGTGTGGCCATTTTGGATGTATTTTCCTTGCATCAACGCGTCAACAGAGTAACATAGCGACGCGATCACGTGGTCATTTTGGATGTATTTTCCTTGCATCAACGCGTCAACAGAGTAACATAGCGACGCGATCAAGACAACATCTGAGTAACGCGTTAGACAGTAACATAGCAACGCGATCAAAACAACATTTGAGCAACGCGTTTGACACTGCATTTTAGCAACGTGTTCAGGTGTCAACTAAATAAACACATACACGGCGTTCATAAGCAAAATTAACGCTGGCCATCCAGTTGGTTCTACGTTGTGGGTAATATCTTTATGTACTATTTTATTGTTTTTTGCCACAACTACAAAATCGTATTTTTTCTTTTCTCTCATACTACTTAAACTTTGGTGAACTTTTTGTACAAGTGGAACTTCATATCAACCTGGACTTTGGTGAACTGTTTGCGCAAGTATTTGGAAAAAAATTTTTTTTTATTTTTGCAAGTGTTAAATTATATTTCCCTTATATTGTGGTTATAATGTCTTCAATTCATCCACCTCCATTTTTTCTGGCGGAATCTGGTGAACCTCCTATTGCATGGGATCTTTGGATTGATATGTTTGAGGCTTATGTTGAAGTGTTAAATGAAGAAGAACCTTCTCAAGATAGGAAGGTATCACTACTTAAACATAGATTAGGTGCTGTAGGGTTGAGGGAGTTTAAAAATCTACCAAAAATTGAAAATGCTGGTGATATGGGTGCTTATCAGTGTGCTGTCAAACAGATGCAGGAAAGATTTGGAAGGAAAATTAACGTAGTGATGGAAAGGTTTAAGTTTTATTCAAGGGCTCAAAAAAGCGATGAGTCAATTGATCAATTTGTTTCTGCCTTAAGGGGTTTAGCAGTCACCTGTGAATTTGAAACCATCACATATGATCAGGTTTTGCGGGACCAGATTCTTATGAAGACTAAATCTAAAAAAATCCAGGAGAAATTATGGTCGTCTGGCAGCACTTCATTGAAGAATGCAATTGAAGTTGCTAGAGGTGTGGAAATTTCTGACCAATGCATTCGTGAAGTCAGAAATGAAAAAAATGATAGTGATTCTGCATCTATCAATGCTGTGAATAAGGTTGACAGTTATAAACCCAAGACCGATAGTAAGACTGACAGTAAGATGACTAGTTATTCATCTTATTCTAATAAAAAGGGGAATGAAAAAACTTATGTAAAAACTGGTGAATCAAAAAAGTTTGCATGTTTTAGATGTGGATCTTCGACGCATCTAGCTAATTATAAGTGGTGTCCAGCTCTTGACAAAATTTGCACTAATTGTAAAAAAAAGGGACATTTTACTAGAGTTTGTCGAGATTTCAAAGCTAAAGTTAACTATTTACAAAGTGATGAACAAGATGATATTAATTGTGTTCATGCTAATAACCAAGATGATGCTTTCTATGTTGTAGGTGATGTATGTAGCATACAGGATGAATCTTTTAAAGAGACAAGTAAGGTAAAAAAATTACCGTCATGTCTGGTCACCATTGATGGGTTGGAGGTAAAGGTCATGGTAGACTCTTGTGCATGGTACACCATTATGGGCATGGATTTGTTTAAATCGCTTTGGCCTACTAGACCATTATTAGGTCCTGATGTACGACCTGGTAGTTACACTGGGCATAAAATACCTTTAGAAGGGTTCATAATTGCTGAAATAACCTTTGGTGGTAATTCGTGCCAGGGTAAAATTTATGTGGCCGACAAAGGTGCAACTATTTTGGGGTGGCCACACATTTTTGATTTGGGCATGAAAATTGACCCCAGACGGGAATGTCCTGTTTATTCTATTCAAGATGAATGCATTCAGAATAACACTTATTCAAATTTACAAGAAAAATTTCCTGATGTGTTTTCGAATGGGATTGGCAAAATGGTTGGGTTCAAACATAAAATAATATTAAGAGAGGGCGCATGTCCTATTCGACAAAAACTTAGGAATGTTCCCATCAGTTATAGGGAAAAATTAGGTGAGATACTTAAGAAACTATGTAGCGATGGCATTGTTGAACCTGTGGAAAGTTCAGATTGGGTTTCGCCAGTCGTGATTTCGCTTAAATCCAATGGCGATTTACGACTGTGTGTAGACCTAAGATGTTTAAATGAAGCTATTTGGGTGGACACATTTCCTCTTCCTAATTTGCAGGAGCTTACATCATCTGTTGGTGGCTCATCTTGGTTTTCCAAGATTGACTTAACCAGCGCGTACCATCAAATTGTATTAGATGATGATTCTAGACATTGCACTGCCTTCATAACTACAGAAGGAATGTTCAGGTACAAACGAATGCCATTTGGTCTCGCCAGTGCATCGGCTGTTTTCCAAAGGGAAATGTGCAGAGTTTTACAAGGCATTGAAAATGCCAAGGTCTTTCAAGATGACATTTTAATATATGGGAAAGACAAAGAATGTCACGATAAAAGTTTGTTTGAGGTTTTAGATGCATTGAGAAGGAGTGGTTTGACCATAAAAGATGAGAAATGTGTTTTTGGAAAATCTGAAGTTGAATATTTAGGACATGTGATATCTAAAGATGGGATCCGACCTAAAATCAGTCATGTTGATGCTATCTTAGCTGTTCCGGAGCCCAATAGCAAAGAGAAATTGATGTCATTTCTTGGACTCACTGAGTTTTATTCACGTTTTATTGAAAACTATGCCTCAAAAGTTGAACCTTTGAGATTGTTATTAAAAAGAGGTGCAGTGTTTACATGGGGTGAGCAACAAAAGACATGTTTTGAGGAAGTGAAGAAGGAGATAGTCACCACTCCTTGTCTGAAACCTTTTGTGCCAACGGCTGAATGTGTATTGTCTGTGGATGCATCTGGTTATGGAATTGGTGCCGTATTTTCCCAGCGAGTTAAATCTGAAAAATGGGTAGTGGCATATGCTTCACGCACCTTGACCCAAGCGGAGCGGAACTATTCCGTGATTGAGAAAGAATTATTGGCGGCTTCATGGGCAGCTGAAAGATTTCGAATGTATGTCTGGGGGAGGAAATTTAGAATTTGTACGGATCACAAACCATTGGTGAATATTTTAAGACCTGAGGGAGGAAAAAACTTAACTCCAAGGTTAGCTCGATTAGCTTCAAAGTTGCAGATGTTTAATTTTAGCATAGAGTATATCCCGGGTAAAGATAATGTAGTTGCTGATGGATTATCCAGATTACCCAATGCGGATTCTAAGGAGGTTATAACCAATACTGATGGTGAAGTAGCATTCACCACTAAGGATGTATTTCTTGTTGGGATGCAGGATGCCATTAGCGGTATCTCGGAAACATCATGGATGAATGAGATGGAGAAAGACGTGGTCCTGAAGGAGATTAAACGTTTTATCGTTGAGGGTTGGCCAAGGGAGTCCAGTTTACGTGGTGAATGTGTTGCATTTTCCAAAATTAAAGATGAATTGTGTATAGTCAATGATATTATCCTAAGGGGCGACAGGATTGTTCCCCCTGTGGGCTTAAGAAAAGTTATTGCTGAGAGAAGCCACTTAGGACATGGTGGTATGTCTAGTTCGAAGAGAAGGGTCAAGGAGTGGTTTTGGTGGCCAGGGTTAGACTCTATGGTGGACCGACTAGTAAGAGATTGACATCATGATCGTGGATCTTGTAGTGGCTAGTTATCTGGTGATGCAAACAGTGGTAGTACTAGTAGTTGTAGTACTGATTGTGATCCTGGTGATGGTGTTGAGGACGTTGGTGATGTTAGGCCTGCTTCCTCTCATTCCGGCGTTGATGATGGATGTCTCCGACGTAGTGATAGAGTAAGGAAGTTGCCTGCCCGGTTTTCTGATTATAGATTAGGTTGATTCTGTGTGGGTGCTTAGATTCTCTGAGGAGGAGGGTGTGTGGTATCGTGTTGGTGTTGCGCGCGTGTGTGTCTCGTGTTGTGTGCGTGTGTGTGTCTGTATGCGCGTGTGTGCATGTGCTCGTGTGGAATGCGTGGAATGTATGCAAGGGCGAATGCTGGGGTAGTCAGTTACTGGAAGGGAGGACGGAGGACGTACTATCGTGTTGCTGTATTGCCATTACTTAAGTGTTAATAAAGATCAATTGAAGAATCTACATGCCTGCGGAACTTCTTTACAACATTCA